>NC_134687.1:567044063-567344063 GCF_050947455.1 Rhinoderma darwinii | reverse complement strand
GAAGAAATATTGGCGGTCATTAAGGGGTTAAATACCCAAAGTAAAGATGGTCGCGTTTGTGTTTTTTTGTGTAATTTCTTTAGCTGTTTAAGAATTAAGATTTGTTTCAAGTTAATTATTTTAATCGGCCTAGCAATTTTTCCAGCTGACGGATTAAAGTGGCTGTACGACTTATTGTAATGACATAATGGTCTAGAACTGAACTCCAAATTGCTGAGAACAAGACAAGTACAAGCTCAAGCATCCGTTTATTTTCATTCTTTAATAAAAACATGACACTGTTCCAGCAGAATATCTAGAGAAAGGGATAAGAAGAATAAATGTAGAGATCATGTAGGTATTTTATGCCTGTCTTTGATCTAGGTTACTTATGGTTTACGAAGATGAAAGCAGCATTGGACTGTGGTTCCATAGGTCACCCTCCATGATCTATACAGAACAGGTGCACGTCCACTTTTAAGCATGTGTTAAAGGACAATAACGTCCATAAGGTCAAATAGGTTATTTGTGAATTAATACATAAGAAATAGACCCTAATGACAAGTAATTGGCTCGTAAGTCCGCTCCAAATTTGGTTGTCTTTTGCAGGACCTTTTCGGCCCATTATTGTGACAGAGCCTAGGCCCACCAGAGGATCCTATGGTGGTCCTTTTCAGACCCTGTTTTAAGGACTTTTGTTCTTTGAGGCATATTTGGACACTGTTCTTTAGGTAGTCCAATTGGTGGAAACCCTCAAAAGGTAGGCATAAGTTATTAGTGAGCCATCACCGACAAATGTAAGACATGTTGAAGGATGGATTTCAGCTCTCATTGTTCTAAATACACAATGATGTGGGAAGTAGAGCAGTCCTATTATTATGTCCGTAGTGCAGTCTTGTTACCGCCAGGAGTCTGTAGACCAAGCCTTTGTAGGGGGTAATTGTGAAAGAAATAGTTCTTATGATACAACAGAATTGCCTCAGATGTCAAATATTGGTGCTTATAATACTGTCTGATTGTCAAAATCTGTACCCAAGCCTGTGAACTATGATGAGAAATCCAATGCTGAAAAATTAGAAAATGGACAATAGCTTGACAGTAGATGAAAACAGGCAGGTTCCCCAACAGTAGTCCCTGTTGACTTGATATTGGCAACAGTCCTACGCCAGCACTTCCCTGATTAAAGCTGAGGGCTGAGTTGTGATTATAACTGGGCTAGTTGGAGCCACATATTTTGTCCATAGTCTAGTCGTAACTATACTTAACAAAGTGCGGCTGCATCTAACAGACATGTCTATGACACTGGATTATTATTATCTTTCATTGCTTACTCTTTCCACTGCCTCATCTGTTTATCTGCAAAATAACAGTTTGTCATCACAATAAAATAAGTTTTATAACTATTTACACCACTAAAAGACGTGCAGCTCAGAAACTGAGAACTGAACTGTAATGGGAAGACCACATGGAAAAAATATAAAATAGATTTAATTGTGCCTACATTATTTCCATGTCTTAATATCTGACCTTTTTATATTTGTCTCCAATGTGTCGCTCTACAACTTTTGCAAAACCTCAAGTCCTAGCATGCCCTGGTAGCTGTCATTTAGCAGTAGCTGGAGAGCCACACGTTGGAGATCACTGCTGTACTATGCAGCAATGGCATAGAGTACATAGAGATATCTAGGCATCATATTAGATTAGTAGATGAGGGTTAGCGGGCTGTAATAGTGCGGTTGCCATATGCCATTAGAAAATGGAAAAGCCCCGGGAGAAATTGGATAAAATCTTTATTCTAATTCTCCTTTTGGGATCTCTTCTTGGTTTCCTACTCAAGGCTGAGGCTCAGGCCCTGGAAGGTCGGTTCGCTGGACTACTCATGTCCCTGGATCTATGTCTAGTATATGCTTGTTCGTTCTGTTGACACTCCCTGTGTAAGACTGGATTTTCTTTTTTGCTTATCTGTTCTGACTATAAAGTTATTTCCAAGCTAAGACAGACCGAAAGCTGGCACAGAACTATGCAAAGCAATGGGACAGTTAGGCTGGGTTCACACGAGCATGTTACGTCCGTAATGGACAGAACGTATTTCGGCCGCAAGTCCCGGACCGAACACACTGCAGGGAGCCGGGCTCCTAGCATCATAGTTATGTACGCTAGGAGTCCCTGCCTCTCCGTGGAACTACTGTCCCGTACTGAAAACATGATTACAGTACGGGACAGTTGTCCTGCAGCGAGGCAGGGACTCCTAGCTTCGTACATAGCCATTGTGTTCGGTCCGGGACTTGCGGTCGAAATACGTTCCGTCCATTACGGACGTAACATGCTCGTGTGAACCCAGCCTTACAAGTGAATGACGGCTTTCTCCTCCGGTGCCATCAAACACTGGTCATGTTTGCTACCTAACCTAGATTTTAGTTGGGCACTCTGTGTACCGCCAAGTGGTGCTTGTGTATGGCACCGCAGTACGAATATATTCCATATGATATCAGAGGCATATTGATGTCTATAGATGCTGTTTAATGGCTCGGTACAACTGGGAGGCTGTACATAGCCATAATATGCTAGTGTGCATGAGGCCTTAGACCGTGTTTATGCATGTTTGTCAACAATGAGTGTTCTTTTAAAGGCGCTCTCATAGTATGTTTAACGTTTATTTGAATGACCAAATGTTGTGTCCAGATCTTGTAATATTCCTTCTTCAGGACCATAATAGAACTCTAAAAGCAAGGACAGTGGTGGTCCTCCAGATCGGCTGTTCATCTACTGTTTCTACCAGGCAGAGTACCTTTTTCGGCCTATAGAGAATCTACTGGCCCTTCACTGCAGCCACTTAAACCCCCCCCCCCCCCATACAGCTGGGCATACTTTCTGTGCTAGATTGGTTACCCAGAAGGGGAGAACGGAGATTAACACACCTGAAAAGAAAGCACGGCTTTGGGGTCATGGGCGGCCTGGTCGTAGGACATTGTCCATAAAGTGTACAACCTGACCTGAGCACACGTTCATGTAAGACACCTCTCTGAACAACATACAGCTGTAGCAGCTCTTCCAGTCTATGTATACCTGCGGCCACACACATACATAGCTTCCTCCTTGTTGCATACTCATTCATAGTCACTCCGGGCTGCCCGCTCTTACAGTACTTACATCGGGAAACTTACAAGGAGAGCAGGGATTGGCTGGGTAAAAGCCCCACCCTCCCTCTGATTTTGCGCGTTGTCCCTCTCCCTCCCCTGCTGTCTGCCTCAGAGGTGCTTTGTTTGCACTGCACACGTCATGTATTCGCACATGTGCAGTGCAAACTTTAAAATGAAATAAAAACTCGAAATGTTTCCAAACTGTTATAGTAGCACATTCTGCCTATAAAATTACACGCATAGAGTCTAATACAGCAGACTTCATATAAAGGGGTTGTACAGGACTAGAAATACATGGCTGCTTTCTTCTAAAAACAGTGACACACCTGTCCATGGGTTTTGTGTCTGGTATTGCAGTTCGGTTGATTGACGTGAATCGGGCTGAGCTCCAAAATAACACGCAACCTGTGGACAAGTGTGTTGCTGTGTCTGGCTGAAAGAAACTATGTATTTCTAATCCTAGTCAACCCCTTTAAGTTATTGGTGTGTTTGATGTGCTGTATTAGGGCTTATTCAGACGAACGTGGGTAAACTCGGACGTAATAAAAAGGCAATTTTTCACATCCGTGTTGCCCCCCGTGCAGGTCCCGTTTTTACAGATCCCCATAGACTTGAAAGAAAAAAGGACATGTTCTACTTTTCAACGGACCCTTCACATGGTCCATTGAAACAATGGCCATGTGAGTGGCCCTATTGAAATAAATGCATCGGTGTGACGGCTGTTGTTTTAACGGCCGTCACACGGACGTATTCTACATTCGTCTCAATAAGGCCTCAGTGTCTTTGACTGTCGTTTTGGACATTTCTAGTAGAAAACCTTACAAAAAAGTAGTCGCCACATATTCTGTATATCTACATGGCTGATGCTGAAGTTTTTTTTTTTCTTTTAAGGTTCCTACAACAGGTAAATTCAATTAAACCTGCACAGTTCATAGCTACTGGACCCATGCTGACAATGTCAGTTTAATGATAAAGTGCTGGCCGAATTCCAATGTAAATGTCTCCCGCTTTACTCACTCAACCAGTCTGAGAAAGTCGTTCCTCGGTAATTGTTTAATACTTCAGGAAAGCCGTCACTGCCTGCTGTTCATTCTCAAAACCCAAAGCAGTTGTGAAGTTCTTTTGATCCAACTCCATTGTTCCCATTTGTTAATTACATGGTTTCTTGTGTATTTAACAAATAAAAGTACGTCGTTTCCACATCCCACCCATCCCCCTGTTGGTTGATACCACTACATTGTCCTAACACGTTTGTCAGCTGAGAGCTGTATGTAATGAATAGTTTGTTATACATTCCCTTTGTGTGGCCGCTTGAACCTTCTCTGACTTTACTTGTATAGAGAATTAACATGTACTTGGTATTTAAACCGGGATACAGTAAGCACCTCTCTGTAAAAGCAGCATTACTGGGGATCTTTAGAAATATCCCTAAATTCATTATTACATGATCTCATATCCATTCTCAATCTAGGACCTAGATTCAATTCGGCAAACCAATTTATAAAAACGGCACCTTGCCTGGACAGGTCAAGAGTGGAGAGTAAAATATGAAATAATTCAGCAATTTTGTGTGCACAGAGCCATACAGGGATCATGGACTGTACATCCATTCTATGAACCTGTAGTGCATTCCATGTGTGCTTCTGTGATGCACTGTGTCATGTTGGGTACGTGGACCCACTGGACCATACCACCTTGACGGTATGGCAGCTGGCCAACAGGACACAGATCACAGTCTCTATTGTGTAGTGTAGTGTACCTGTGGTAGCTCAGACAGTAGCAAGACAGGTTCGGCGTGGAGTAAGCAGCGGGCAGGCACCAGGCGTGGTGTAGCAGGGCAGACTACAGCACAGCTCGACTTCAGCTCAACATTTTACTTTACCAGGATAGCACGGGATACAGGTTACAGGTAGCAGGAACGGGAAACACTGGGAACTGGAAACCACTTAGGAGACCATTTGCTTAGACAGACTAGGGTAACGACAACAAGGCTCAGGCAAGGTATGAAGGGCCTGGTCCCCTCTTATAGTCCAGGGGTTCGTGGGCTAATTTCGACTAATTTCAGGTTTGCGCGCTGGCCCATTAAGAGCGGGCACAAGCTACGGGACCCGGCGAGGTGAAGCGGAAGTGAGAGCTGGCATCTCCTGAGGAGGAAATAGGGACCAGTGCTCACAGTTCCATGGCTGCGGGCGTCAGTAGGCGAGGGAGCCTGACGGCCCGCGGCCATTGGCATGACATTCTAGGGGATAATATCCCTGAAGTATGGCGTGTGGTGCCACAATTATTTTTCTCCCGGTATTTATGATAAAAAACAACCTCTGTCTGTGGGTAAAATTAGTGGCACACCTCTTCGCAGGTTATAGGCACCATATTCAGGATTCCTGTATCCCAGTTCCAGAATATGTCTGTGTATGTGAGGCCATAGCCCTTGTGCTGCACCACACTGCAAAATGCGACGCCTGCCAAAGGTCTTATTCAGATAGCTGCAATACTTCTCTGTGTGAGAGCCGTGTATTTATCTTCAAATATGGGATGGGATACATGCAGGGGAATAAAGGAAAACTTTTACCAATAAAAACATTAAGACGTTTTTCCTTTGTGCACATGATGACTTCCAATCCTGTTTTTGGAGTTAAATATAAGTCGTCCTACACAGAGCTATGATGAGCCCTAAACCTAAAGGCCTCATGTATAAAAACTAAGTCTAGGTTTACATTTGGGGTCAACGTGCCTGTATTGACCTGGTGGCTGTATTGGATGATCTATCGTACACCAGAAGATCATTTGACTGTATTTTCTCTTTAAACATTTGGACGGCAAGCATAAATGTGTCTGCATTGCTCTGAAGTGCACCTCTAAAGCCACTTGAGCTGTTGAAAACTATGAAGCTGTTTGAAGATTTTAGAAACATTGCTTATTATTTAAGCTTTCATTTTACTGGAATACTTTTTATTCGTGGTCATTTATCCGGGTAATTTAGGGTCAGTTCACAAGTTGCTTAAATACTGTGGATTTTCCGCAACGGAATTTGTTGTGAATAATCCGCAGCAAATACTGTAGCAGCAAAGTAGATGAGATAAAGCAAATCTCATCCATACGCTGCGTAAATTCTGAGCGGAAATAACGCTCAGAAATTGACATGCGGTGTAGATTTTTATTCTGCAGCATTTCAACCGCGTTTGTGTAAACGCTGCTTATTTATTGCAGGTTTTCCCCATTGAATTCGATTGGGATGTAAAACCCGCAATAAATAGCAGTTGTTTTAGCACATCAGAGACATTTTAGGGCTGGAGGATAAAGAGCACTGTGGTGTACAGTACTGTATTGTGTTATGCTATTGTACACAGTTTTGCCTGAGAAATACTGCCATTTGGGATAAACCTTCACTATCCACCTGACTAAAGATATGGCGGATCAGATCTAAGGAGCCAACAAAAAAGGGAAAATAAGACGTGAGGCTCATGGACACAGCAAAGCCAATGCTTGTAGCAGAGAATACTTCTGTAATATGTCATCTGATGAAGCATGTTACAATGTTTTTTCATACAAAATCTGTGAGAAAACTTCAACGAGCCTCCACACAAAGATATAGTATGGCCTCATAGCAGTCTACAAGCACCACATTTTGAATCCATGGCATGTCCAATGTAGCATTGTATCAAAGAACATATATGTTCTTTTACCAACAATGGCGGTTACAGCTTTTCTATCACTGGATAACGTGTTGTTAAGTGGCATTATAGCGCAGGAATTACTCTGAGGGTTGGAGATGGGCAGATCATAGATGATGTAAACCGTGCTAATTCCACATGTAGGAATAATTTAATGACCTGACACGTTCTCACTGATTTCCTGCCGTTCTAGTCTTAGCAGTTATTGGCGTTCTCTGACCTCACGACATCTTAGAGCAGACATGTTGGCTGACAAGTGACTAATGGCCATTAATTAATCATTTTTTTTTATTGACGAGTAACAGAGCAGGAGTGACTAACGTCTCCTTAGTTGCAGTTTTTCAACACGTAAATAGAAGTTTAAAGGGGAAAAACCGTAAAAATGGTCTTCTGATATATATATGAGGACTACTAGTAGTTTCCAGAATGAAAGGGCTGTAAAGAAATCTCAAATCCCCTTTAGCACAGCTCAGATATCGATTACTAAAAATCATATGAATTTCTATTTGCTTACAATGTGGTGTCAGGTTTACCAGCCCTAAACATTCTTTTCACTTATATTTATGACATGTCCGCATAAGTATTTCCACTTTAAATGTGTTTTTGAATTGCTATTGATTTTCAGTATAAGACCAAGGGGACAGGTGACTTGAACTGAGCTGCAGTACCTGACACAGCCGCACATACAGCCAATCACTGCGTGTGTAAACAATGAAGGGGCCGAAACATTGGCTGGAGTCCCGCGGCCCGTACATTCTGCTGGTCTGCGGGTGATCTTCGAATATTGATATTGAAGGAGAAATAGAATCATTCCCTTTAAATGTAAGATCTATTTGGTTAATAGGAGAGAGCAGATGCAGGGGAAATAATACTTCTAAAATAAAAAAGAAACTCTATACTATGGTTCTGTTATCTCTATACGGAAATTGGGAGAAGCGATGGCAGATTTTTCAATTCATATCTAGGAGATCTCTGGATTTAGATTTGACCCTCGTACTGCTCGGTTCAGCGCAGAGTCTTTGCTGTAATTTACAATGATTGCTGTAATTTACAATGATTGCCATCATTTCTATCAAAATTTTTATGGCTAGAACGGAAATACATTTTTTTAACTGCATAGTCTACAGAACAAATAAAAATAGGGATAGACACTGCATGAAAGAATACTTTTTCAAGGCTTAGACTTGGCCTTATACACACCGAGTCCTCTGTGTCTCCGTATGCTTCGATATTCTCCCCAGAAGCAAATCTTTTAGAGCAGAATACCTATATAACACAGCATCCGATGGATAATCCGTACGTAATCCAACTGAAAAATTCTATGGAATGACCTGTTATGGTTCCTTGCAACTTGGCGGTTGTACGATGCTGTTATACCGCAACATACACGAGGCCTAAATCAAATTAGTTTAGTAAGTTGATTGCACAGAGCGATAATGCTACAGTCCCGATACAGAAGCAAAAATTAAGTAAACAAAATTATAATTCATCCGCTATAATTTAGTAACCCCAGGTAAAAATAAATTCTAAGGAAATGGTTAAAGTTATCAGGTAGATGTTTCATAATCCATGGTTTAGTTGTAGAACTTCCAGAATCTGGAAACTGATAGACAATATATTTTTTATCTCGGTCTACTTGGTAACACGTATCGAGGACTTATTCAAGCTTCTCCTCAGACCAAGGTCTTGTATTCTTTTTTAGTTTCCTCTTTTTTTTACCTGCAGTCATGCATATTAATATTTTTAGGATTTAAATTTCTGAAAATAAAAATTGAGATGTAAATTGGAAATTGTTAAGCTTTTCAAAGACACACATTATGCCAGTTCTCAGCTGTGTATGTAAATATATATATTATAATTTGTATATATATATATATTTTTTACGCTTTCTAAGCTTGATCCCATTTAAGGAGACCTGCATTAAAAAGAAAACAAGAATAGCTTTTAATCTTTTCTTTAATATGAAACCATATGGTTTACAAAGATTCATTTCATGACCAAGTCTGCTGGGTTTATCTAATGTCTGCAAGCTGTTCACAAAGTAGCATATGAGATTTACAGGCTCGATCTGCCTTTATTGCAAGTGGCACCATCGATTATTAAGTCTACAGCATTCCTATCGCACGCAAGAAAACCAGTTTTTTTTCTCATGTGTTGTGTGTGTGTGTGTATATATATATATATATATATATATATATATATATATATATACATACACTGAAAGTAGTAGTTTTCCATAAATCCACATTGTATAAACCACTTTTGAACTGCTCTGCCAAGAAAATAAGCAATTAAAAAAAAAAAAAAAAATTATATCGAACTGAAAAATAATATAGGAAAATAAATTGGTTCCCATAAACATGGTTCAAGTCGACAACCAATATTGATGAACATTTTATCTCCAAGAGACCTTGCTGTGTACGTGGTACCTGTATTGGTGGCACATGTAGGGCTAAGGCCGAATGTGGCAGATGTTGTCCAATGCGGATTCCACCGCAAATCTCCAATGAATGTGCCCAAAAAAATCTGCATGTGTTACAATCCTTTTTGCTGCGTATTTCACACTATGCAATAAAAGGGTGAGCTCCGTGGTAAAAATCTGTGACGAATCTGCGACAGAATTTACATTCTGTGGATTTAAAAATCATCGACTGCGTTATCAACAGCTCCGACAAAGCCAATTGATTGTACAAAGAAATGTAAAGCGAGGCTTTATTTTTATTTTTTGCCCCAACTACTCTGCCTACCCCTCGTTCTGGCCCTGATTCTGTCCACCAACTCAAATGTCAATGATGATGCCTGAAGGGAAACTAGAAATTCCTGGAAGGTGTGATTAATGGTTGATTTCGGTGGTATAGCTTAGGCCAAAGTGTTACAACCTGTGACCTATTTCCTAGTATTGACCTTCTCTCTTTGCTGATCTGTTCTGAACCTCCGGAGTTGATGTAGATTTTTTTAGATTTGTATGTTCTGCCTCGTTTTTGATATTTTTTCCCATTCTTGTTTGAGCTAGATGATCAGAGCAGTTTAATTGGCTGTTTTGGAACTTACATTTTTATTGATTTTAACATTTTCTTTATATTATGCCATTTTTAAATGATACAAAACCCATTCAGAACACACAAACTAGTACAATGTTTTCATTTGTGGGGTGAACGTGCATCAATGTAGCTCGACTGAAGACGGTCTTAGTTTTATGATTCAAACCTTTTTGTTAAACCATCATTGGGTGAACCATCACCTCCAAGCTCCATTTTTAGGTCAATATCCACGTTCAAATGCAACAGGTGACTTTGAGCCATATGAAGAATAAAAATGAAGAGCAATAGAACAAAATCAAGAGCAGATTAAACAACAAAGAGAAAACTTCACGTAGAAATATGTTACGTGGCAGTGATCTGTGCCTGCTTCTTAACCTACTGAAAGCTTCCAGTCGTATGTTTCTCACCCTGGGGCCAATTTTAAACAAAGCTATATCATCCCTGATGTCGATGGTGCACAGCAATATCCGTAGCTTCCAATGGCTCGATAGAGGGAATCTTCCTATTGAAATTTTTCTGCATAAAATAATTCTGAACAGAGTATAAAACCTCTTTTTCAGTAATAAAATACCATTTATTGTCACACTGTGTCATTTATTTTGTCCCTTCATCATCTCCACAGCTGGAAGCTGCCGCGCACAGATAATGATCATTTACAATATCTCTGATAACTTGATGTTTGTTTGCGTACAAGTTGTCTTTCCCGTTAATAAAAGACACAGATGTGAAATGTTTCTCAACAATTAGATCTGTAATTACTGTATCATCACGTTTTTGATAAGTCGTTGCTCTTCATTGCAGTCGATGTGTATCACAGATTTGCATAGGGCATGAAATATTTATACTCTGGTCTGAAGTGGCAATTGAAAAATATAGCTTCATTGCCCATTAGAGAATTGGCACTTCTGTTAAGAAACGTGCTGTTGATTAAACATGAAAGGAAAACCTAGACTGTGCTTAGGGAGAGCTGTCCTGGCAGGGCAAACGGTCTGGGCAGAATTGTCTCTTACGTCGCATGAAGCCAGCCTGATTACTAGTCAAGTGGAGTATAATGGCCCTTGTACCCTTATTCCCAGACTGAAAGTCACCGATCTATCCTGAACTGATTTGTTGTTTCAGGGTAAGGACACACCTAACGGCCAGATACCAAGTTTATTGTATATGGACTCTAAATGGATTGGTTCTGACCAAGCATGGTGTAAAAGCGTGTTAGTGTATTTTCATCCAATGCTGGATATTTGCATAACCTAAGCCTGAACTTTAAAAGGCGTTTACTTTCTAGAAACAGCGCCACTCTTCTGCATGGGAAGTGCTTGGTATTGCAGCTCAGTCCCCTTCACTTGAATGCCGATTAGCTGCAATACACAAGCTATGGGGAGGGGAATAGCAATCCTGTGTTTCTAATCTCCGACTACTCCTTTTAAAGAGTAACTGTTTAAAAAACGTTTGTGTCATAGACGCCTTTGGAAACTTTTGATCAGTGGGGGTGCTGAGATACCAGTCATTGCTGAAGCGAAAGTGCAGAAGTGCTCAGCTGTGTACCAGCTGTGATTAGTGCTTCCTTGTAAGGCTGAGGATAGCTCAGATAGAATGTCTATGAGCCCGTCTTCAGCCCATCAAAGAGCGCCGATCACCGCCGTAGCTCTAGGGCGCTCAGATGAGCGCTTCTGCACACTAGTTTTATCGATGATGGTGATCTCACCATCGGACCCCACCAATCAAAACCCTTTAATCAATTGTATGTATAATTTTCCTTGTCCTTGTGGTTTTTTTAAGCTTTGTGATAAAGTAGGCTACTGTATGTTAATCGTATGTCATTTTATTACAGTATTATAGCATTTATAATGTACGCTATAACATAGGCCTTATATATATATTTTTTATTTTATTTCCCTAGTTGTAGGACAAGCAACAGAAAAAGTTTAATTGGCAACAACCAATCTCCAGCTCTCCCACGACCCCACTCTCCTCTTTCTGCTCATACCGGTATGTATAACATTCTTTCCCTGCCATATCTCCCCAGTGTTGTTAGTTTTTTTTTTTTATCAACTTTGAAATACAAAAATACAAAAGTTTGTAAATTGTGGAAAATCAAGAAATAAAACAATGGAGATCCCTCTGGCGGGACTGAATAACACTACATGGGCCCTTAAGAGGCATTTGGTCTTGCTTTTGGCGTATTAAAGCACTAACCTGCACACTATTACTACTTTCTATGACTGTATTTGAATATGCAAAGTAACTTTTTCATTTCCAAAAATCGCACTTGCCCTCTTCTCATACAAGCTGTAGTTCTAGATAGCTTTGCACTAGATTTCACATTATATTAATGATGTTTATGGTTTATGGAGTTTTGGCAAACTTTTTATCTTTTGGACAGCAGAAAAAGCAGATTTTCAATTCAGGGTTTATGATCCGTAACCAGACCACTTGGCATTTTAGGGGCTAGAATCAATTTTCTGGTAAACAAACCTCTCGCACTGCTGTGGCTTGGGTTGAGTTTTGACGGATGTGTAACTGGTCTGATCTGGAACATATTTGCGAAAACTGGCAGAGAACACTTGAGAAATAGTGACAAATTATCTGTGCTATCAGCTTTCTTGGCAGCTGAATGTTTTCTATAACCACTTCAGAAAAATAATATTTTTTCCATTGGCCTCACAGTTCAAGGACTTGTTGCACAGATCCAAGAAACAGATGCAAAAATAAGAGTACTGTGTGCATCAAAGGGGCAAATTTCTCAACGTATTATATCACTTTTCTGGCCAAAATACATGAAAAAATATAGAGTTTGAGCCAAACGCCATATTTCTGAAAACACTGTGCCACTTTTTTACACACTTACCTGTCCGGAAAAGTGGGCAGTGCTTTATAGTCACATAGAGCACCACTCATTTATTAAGGTTTTCCAACACTTTTTTACTTAAAGGGTATATTGACGGTATGGTCGAGTCGCGTGTTTTTTTTTGTACCATGACTGGCATGAACATGCAGCAAAATGCTATGTTTTTTGCAAAATCACAGAAAAATACACAGATTTTTGCCACAATTTCACAACCTCCACAGTTAACAAAAAAAACCAAAAAACAGCGACTTGACTGAACTTTCTGAATGCACCCAAAACTTTTGGGAAAACAACGATACATCGTTTGGTGTGTCTGTCATGTTGGATTTTTTGAGTTGTTACCTAGTGCAGTCGTTGGTGATTCTTTGAAAGTTGTTGATGTCAAACAAGAGATGTGCTCCCCATCATTAGAAGCCCTGTCCATGTTACAGATTAGGGCAGTTAGCACTGCCAATTGTTGGAAATGTATTGTCTTAAAGGGGTTGTCCAGGATTAAAAAAATGTGGCTGCTGTCTTTCAGAAACCGCGCCACACCTGTCCATGGATTGTGTCTTGTACTGCGGCTCCGCTCCATTAAAGTGAATGGGGCAGAACTGCAATACCACACACAAACCATGAACAGGTGTGGCACCGTATTTGGAAGAACGCAGCCATTTTTTTGTAATCCTGGACAACCTCTTTAACATATGACATTGTCATGAAGAAAGACAACCTTCGTAAACCAACCGTGAAACTGGTATTGGGAATCTCTAGTGTATAGCCAGCTAAAAGGGAATCTGTCCGCTCCCCTGACATATCTGTTTTAGTAAATGCTTGTATTGCCTATAAAATAACAATTCTAAAGCATCTTTTCTTATCACACTGCAGTGTGTCTTTCCTCAGTTATTCCTCCTGGATATGTATAAATAAATTGACAACTGGGTAATACCATTCCACTTGTCAATGAGGCACATTCTACGCAGTCTGATATTGTCCAATCTCTGCCAACTGTGTGGAGATACGCCCCATTGACAAAGGCAATATTAACACCCAGTTGTCAATTTATTCATACATTTCCAGAAGGAATAAGAGAGGAGTGGCACAGTGGTGATGAATGGTACTGAAATGCACGGTAGGGAAAAATCCATTATTTAGAGGACCTGTCACTAGGTCATATAAGTTGAAATGGTTAACTGACCTGAATATCGTGGTCTCCCTGATTTCATCAATGTTTTTTTTCTTTTATAGTCCCCAACCTCCGTTCCAGAGCTAATTTGCTGTAGTTAGTCAACAGGGAGTGAACTACCCTCAAGCTGCCTTGCGCTGATTGGTCAGCATCAGAGGCAGGGAAGCTAGCTCCACCCCATTGTAAATAGTAAATATAGTAAACCAGTTCAACTTATATTGCGTAGTGACTGGTCCTCTTTAAACTTTGTCAAGAAGGAAACGTAATAACTCCGCTCATACCCAATCAGACTCCTAATTATTTTAATCTTGCTTTAGAGAGGCTCTGGCACCACATTATAAGTGCCCTATCTCCTACATAATGTGATCGGCGCTGTAATGTAAAGAACAACAGTGTTTTTTATTTTGGAAAAACTATCATTTTTGACCAAGTTATGAGCAATTTTAAATTTAGGTGAATTACTTTCTTAATAGACTACTCGACGTGTTTTAACTTTTGACCAAGTGGGCGTTGTGAAGAGAAGTGTATGACGCTGACCAATCCGTGACCAATCAGCGTCATACACTTCTCTCCATTCATGTCCATTTGTACTCAGCACATCGTGATCTTGCTGTGCTGTCACATGCACCCACATTAACTTTACAGAGGTGTATTCAGAGTGAATAGACATCACCTCCAGCCAGGACGCGATGTCTATTCACACTCCCGACATTTTGGTAAAATTTGCTGTCAGCATGGTGTCATTCACAGTGTGATCTCGCGAGATCGCGCTGTGCAGCGATTAAGTCCCACACAAACTTTACCGAAGTGTCGGGAGTGTGAATAGACATCGCGTCCTGGCTGGAGGTGATGTTTATTCACTCTCAAGACACTTCACTAAAGTTAATGTGGGTGTATGTGACAGCACAGCTTGATCTAGCAAGATTACGCTGTGCTGATTACAAATGGACATGAATGGTGAGAAGTGTATGAAGCCAATTGGTCAGCGTCATACACTTCTCTTTACAACGCCCACTTGGTCAAAAGTTAAAAAACGCCCAATTGGGCATTAAGAAAGTAATTAGCATAAATCTAAAATTGCTCATAACTTGGTCAAAAATTATCGTTTTTCAAAATAAAAACCACTGCTGTTATCTACATTACAGCTCCGATCAGATTATGTAGGAGATAGGCCACTTATAATGTGGTGACAGAGCCTCTTTAAGCTATTCATCGTGATGAGCGTCACAACCTGAGAATTGTTCTGAATCAGACCTCACATATGGAGGGCAGACCATTCTGTTATAGGATGTAGAGCTCTCTCAGTATTATTACCGAGATTTTCCTCTGACTATCTAAATGGAATCAAGTTATTCCCATTAAATTAAACTAAATTAAAATAATAAATTCGAAATAAGCCTGACTTGCATCTAATTGCCGAGGTCTAAAACTCATCCATATGAATAGATCAATCACCCTTCTGTATGCTTTTCCATGTAAGACCACTTTTTTTTTAATACTTAAACGGTTTAGGAGACAGAACATTCATTTTCAATGCTATGGGAGATTAGTGCTTTCATTTTAACCATCTTCATGTTGGCTAGGATTATAAGAATGAGATCTCAGGCACATGGCCATATTTCGGCTCAGTACAATCTAAAAGTTTTACGGACCGATAATACGGTACCCATAAAAGTCTTTAACCATACTGTACATCCATATACTTCCATATGGAAGCATACAGTATATATTCTCCGTAATAAAGTTCCATGCAGAGATACAGCACGGCAGCTCTAGGGACTCAATGTTCCTCCCTACTTGTTCTCTTCTATGTACCCCCCTCTACTGTATGCATGCGCTCTAATGGTTTTCTGAATTTATTCATAACATTTACAGCAGTGCTTTACCTTTTAAGCTGAAGAAATGGGTTTATTCAGGATTCTTTTCCATAGTCACCACCGTGATATAATATCTCCTAATTTAAGACCTGTGCTCTGTCCATAAAATACTTTCACCTTTTATTGGAGGTTGAAACATGTAACTGGACCATATATAAAATATTAGGAACTACTTAATGTGGATCTGTAGTAATGATTTTGTTTTTTTATTTTTGAGCGTCTGGCCTAAAAGGGGTTTTTAATATTTTTACCAGTAATTGCTGCATAGGACTAAAAATAACAAATATTCACATACTTGCCAGCAGTTCTGTTGTCCTCTGTTGGTCTTTGATGATGTGCCCTCCATGCTTATATTCCAAACAAATAAATGGAGATCAGCATGTTCTCCGCAAATAGGCTTCATTTATTGTTCCGTCAAATTTACCATGCAACGTTCTGACCTCAGAGGCCTTTCTCCTTTGAGGTCAAAACATCTCATGGTGTATTTTATAGAACAATAAATTAAGCCTATTTTTGGAGATCAGGCTGATGTCCATTTACTTCTTTGTAATATATGCACTGGATGGGTGAAAGCCGACCCATTGGAGTGTCTGTTGCATTCAAAAATTGATGAATTTGTGCTGTACCCGCCGCATCTTTTTCTTCGTGCCCTCCATGCTGACATTAACACTGCTGTCATTTTTTGGGCTGCCATGGTCACGTTTTGAGCATGGCACTTCATTGCATAGCAAAACAAGACCGGCAGGATACAAAAGAACCGTCAGCCCAGGAGCTTTGAAAGAAAAGTTTGTGACTATTATGTTACTGTTATTTTTAGTTGTATGCAGTCATTATTAAGGTTTTTCAGGTCATAAACCCTCTTATATATATACCAAATAACATGCAAATTTAAATCCCCACAGTACCACATCCAAGCCGGCGATAGATGGAAAGATCTGTCCACAATCCAACCAGTGTTCTGATAGTTTGTACTGCCAGGATGCCGACACTTATTTATTTATTTCAGTTACTTATATAGCGCCAACATATTACGCAGCATATTACGCAGCGCTGTACAGAGGTCCACTTTTTTACTGTCCCCATTGGGGCTCACAATCTAAATTCCCTATGGGTATGTTTTTGGGGTGTGGGAGGAAACCGGAGTACCCGGAGGAAACCCACGCAAACACAGGGAGAACATACAAACTCCATGCAGATGTTGTCCTTGGTTGGATTTGAACCCAGGACCCCAGTGCTGCAAGGCAATAGTGCTAACCACTGAGCCACCGTGGGGCATACATTTTAAGACCCTTACAATGATATGAAGGATTTTCCACATGCAAACTTGTTCCCAAATATCATTCCTTATCGTGCATTAGTGAAAATCTATTTTTTCTTGTAGAATAGGTGATAGAATTCTACGATTGGTGCAGTTATCAGTAATAGAGAACAACACTTGGGGGAGATTTACCAAGCAAAATGCACCAGAATTCTGTTTAACATTGCGCCCAAAAAAATGGCGTACATGGCATGCACCAAATTTATTATGTGTTTTTAGACACTTCTTTACTCTTCACTGGAAATGTTTGAAATGTGGCCTGAAAATGGGGCGTGACTAAGAGGAGTCCTAAAATGCGGCATATATCTACCAAAATTTTGGTGTAACGTATGCCAGTCATGCAGCGGCAAAAATAAGAAAAAAGTGGCTAACATATCTGGCAAGATGCGCCAAATTTATCATACATAATGCACCCCGGTGATAACTTTGGAGCACTTTCTGCCTGTCTGGTCTAGTTTTATCCTGTTTAACATTAAGACAGTATTAATAAATCCCTTACAAAAAAAAAATTCCCATTTAGCACAAATCTAATAAGTTATAATAATCACGATCATCGTTTTCAGTTTTAATTGTCACCATTACATCTGTGATCACGGTAAGGCCTCATACAATTGTCCGTGTCTCAATGTTACTGGGATAATTTTTTGTAGGTTGCTTCCTCTACTTAGGGGGCAGAGGTTGTAGTCGTACATGGGCCATGGTGCCTGAGAGGCTGCAAACAAACCTCATAGGAGAAAAGTAGTACTATAAACTTCTAGATAAACGTCTGCTGTTACATTCTGCACGGTTTTAATGCCCCACAGACCCATGTTAAATGCCTACCCAAGGCCACACGCTTACCCTTCGCCTAATATGATATGGTGAACGTGTTAGCTCTTGTAGCTCAGTCTACCATAGTATTGTATTACCCTGCACTCCTTATTTCCTCGGTTATATAATGCAAATCTTGCCTCGCTCACAACAGAATGGTCGTATAAAGTTACTGTGATGGAGATTCCTCTTCCATTTCCCATAAAATGCACCCCTCGTTCATCAATAATTATGATCCTGTCCCCCCGACCATATGTCTTTTATGAATGTTTTACTGCTAGGAAATGGAAAACTCTTAATAATGTTTCCATATAGATGTTTGTGTTTCATAGGCCAATGGAGCCTTTTTTTAGCTTTTGTTGTCAGTATGTTTTTTGTTTGATTTGTTTTTTCCTTTTTGCAAGAATCTAAAGAAATTAATTTTTTGTTGCAATTTTTAAGTAGGCGCTACTGAGTAGTTTGTTAGCCAGTCACAGTAAATAGGCATGTTATTATTTAAAAAAAAAATAAAAAAATTGTATCTAAAACTAGAATGGCTACCAGGAGAATAAAACAAATCTTTCCAAATCTCTACTTTAGGAATGCTTTTCTTCTACACATGGAAAATAGATTAATAGCAATGCTGTCTTATTAACTACGACTGTCAAGGCATACTTGGAGTTTTCGAGCCACAAGTTACGTAGAGATGTTTGTATGTAGTTGAGAAGTCTGTATATAAATAATTCCTTTTCGGGCTCAAGCCCCCTAGATCAACATAATAGAGTATATATGAGTACATCAAGTGTTCTGTTGTTGGTGTGTGATTCCATGAACCCTGGTTTTTAAAGCAAGCCGTAGACCGTTAAGATGTTATCCCATCAGAACAAGCCCTGTTTATATGCCATATTAAGGACATATGGACGTCCTAGTGAGGGGTTCCCCAGTTCAGGACCCTCTATATGAGCCGAACAGAGAGCCACATGGTAAGATCAGGTCCCATTCTAGCAGACCTAACTCTTCCATGAATTTACATAGTCGTATATTCATTTGAACGGCTGATTTGTAATGCTGCATTTCTACTGCGACTTCTTCTGTAGGGAAATCGAATGGTCAGACATGGCTTACCTCAGAGATCACCGCAGATCAACGGGAATTAGAGGAGCTGGACCCATGGAGATCAGCTGATCACTTGTCTGGCTTCTATTTAAAAAGAGGTTGTCTTTGTGAGAGAACCCCTTTTACATTTTTGTCTGATGTAAATGGGCCTAGCAGAAAGGGGGAAAAGGTATCTCGTACGGATCTTTTGTGTCCCGTGGAGATAAATCACAACAGAGGTGTCGGGGTGACCCTTACCCCCAATTCCACTGTGGAAAGGGCGTGTTAAAGGAATAGAGGATATCTGTCAACCAAATATCTATGGCTAGCTGTAGAATAAATACAATAGGTTCTCCTAACCCCATAGATCTACTGGAAAATGCTGTTGACAGTGCTGACTTCCCATCGGTCATCAGAAGCAGAGCACATGTCTATTTGCATCTTCTGCATCAGGGCTCATTCAGACGAGTGTGATTCTCGTCCGTGTGCTGTGCGTTGAAATAACGCTCAGCACACGGACCCATTGATTTCAATGGGGCTATTCACACATGCGTGAGTTTTCACACAGCAAGTGTCCATTGCGTGAAACTCACTGCATGTCCTATATTGGTGCGTTTTCACGCACCTAGTTGCCCATCGACGTCAATGGGTGCGTGAAAACCACGGACAGAACCCGGACGCACATCTGTGTGCTGTCCGTGTTTCACATTGAAATAAAAAATGGCTTGCGTGGACGTCCAAAGCATACTGATGCAAGAACGCAACGCACATGGAGAAAAAATGCTGCGTTTTTTTTACACGTGTAAATCTGTCACGCTCGTGTGAATGTAGCCTTAGATATGTATATGGTAATGGAGCTTCCTGGTATATGATACTTCCAAGGGGTTGATTGTGATGTCATTTGGAGTGTGATTGGCCACCTCTGACTATAAGGAATTACCACCATCTCATTTGCCAGCAGTTCACAATATCAATTATAATTAATCCTCTTATTCCCTTGGTGCTAATGTACATTCGACACATTGCAAACTCTTGGTTTTTTTCAGAGTAGACGGCTATTAAAAGAGCATTAATAATAAACGGAGTGAGATCAACATATGTCTTTTCAAAAAGATTTGCATTTCTTCCCTCTAAAGTGAAGATGTACTACTTTGCACATCTAATTACCAAACAATGAAACCGTTTAATTAATCTAGATATCCATTTCTTAACAATAACGACTTCCCAAATGAGGCACCCTGTGTGCGGCTGTGGTGGGAAGTGCTCGTTTCATATGCTGATTACCTATTCATTTCGCCACTTCTCCCCCAGGAAGATTGAGTTAATTACCTACCCACTGCCTTCCCGCCACTGAGTGTTTTTTTAGCGGGTCACAAATATTAACCGTAACTTCTGCAGTATATCGACGACATTATCGCACAACGGAAATCCTACAACAGCCAAGAAACCCCTGGGAACAGCAGGATTGAAGTAATAAGTGAGCTTTGCACATATGGGCTGGGAATTCACTGGCACCAGTTTTCATTTAAAAGTCTCTCAGGTATTAACTTGCAGATGGGCGGATAAATTCAGAGTTCAAAATGCTGGAAGATGAAGGTCACGTATTTTTTTCCTTTCTCTTATCTTACTTGCTCATCCTGTATATCTTGTGCACAGGGCTATGTGTGTGTAGATGTTTTGCGTTTTTTTTCCATTGATATACAGTATAAATTAAATAAAAAAATAATATACATATAATTACAAATAATACAATTTTATAAAAGCCACTTGCCATACATGCTTAATCATTTTATGAAATGGCAATAAAGTCCCAAAATCCATCGAAATGGAAAACAAGGCACCATAAATTTGGTGCAACTTATTAGACGTCACCTCATGGCTGCCGCACATATACACTGATATTTTTTTGCCGCATGTCCATAAAAAAAATTGCCATTTTTTTTCACCTCCTCGTACCCCATCTTGTAGTCCGTTTTTTAAGTAGTCTAGGTAAGCGTAAAAATTGTGTAAAATGCACAATAAATTTAGCTCACCATATATATACTCCACTTTTTCAGGGTAAGGGTATGTGCACACGAGGGCATTACGTCCGTAATTGACGGACGTATTTCGGCCGCAAGTACCAGACCGAACACAGTGCAGGGAGCCGGGCTCCTAGCATCATACTTATGTACGACGCTAGGAGTCCCTGCCTCGCTGCAGGACAACTGTCCCGTTCTGTAATCATGTTTTCAGTACGGGACAGTTGTCCTGCAGCGAGGCAGGGACTCCTATCGTCGTTCATATGTATGATGCTAGGAGCCCGGCTCCCTGCACTGTGTTCGGTCCGGTATTTGCGGCCGAAATACGTCCGTCAATTACGGACGTAATGCCCTCGTGTGCACATACCCTAAGTGGTGTGTTTTGCCTAGTAAATAACTTTTGCAAATACATTATTACGGTTATTGTTAATTTAAATGTGTCTATTAAAAACTTGTCAATTTAGGTTTTCGTGTTTTACTAACCATGTTTAGCGTGTCTGCCAGGAAAGCTTTACAAGGATGCGCTAAACGTGTCCATGGGGCTACATTGTCCTTTTGGCCTCTATCTGGCTGGTACACTTTTTTTTTTTTTCATGTATTGCTCTTCCATACAACTGAATCCTGTCAAATAAAATAGGATACTGTGCGGTCTTTAGTTTTTTTTAACATGGGAGCCTATGGGTGACATATGCCACTGCATGGTATATGTCACAGGCATTGGTTAAACAGATATGTCACACGCTTCATTACGATACTTGAAATAGATGCCATGATAGCCTATGGCTGATCGTTGAAACTGTTAGGGCATATGTCACAGACTCCATTTAACATATATGTTAGGAGTTTTTCTCGGCATAGACGCTAAACATAGGCTGAAAAACTTGATGTGAACAGGGCCTTATTCTCGGCTCTACATTTCAAATATGCACCAAAAATGTTGCCTAAAATAACAAATCGGTAAACCATAATCTTGCCCTTTATGATATTAACTCTTTTTGGCGCCATCGTTGTGAAATGAAGCCATGACTGAAAAACTATTCATTTGTTCTGAGACTTTCAAAATGTAAAGCCAAAATAGGGGAAAAAAAATAACAGTAATGAAAATAGTACAATAAAGTAATAAAATACAGTGCAGTAGACTAGGATATATGAAGTCACATAAAAACACTTCTAATAACAAAAACCTGATATACTATAAATATATATCTATCTCGACCCAAGGCATTTTGGTTTCCAATATTTAATTATGCTCAACTGATCCTCTGTGCTGGCAAATCCATAACCATAGTGATCTCTGCTTGTATCTGGTCCAACACTCCAGGAATACCTGATACACTATTATACCTAGTGCATGGCCTGAGGGGAAAGAGCAGGACTCAAATGCCAAACACCATAGATAGTCTTGAACTGCCCACTCCAGCCCCTCACTAGATATAATACTATTGTATATTAATTTTTCCTGGAGGGTTCCTTTAACCCCTTCCCGCCGGATCACGTATATAAACGTCATTAAAATCGGTGGCTTACCGCATTTTCACGTAAATATACGTCATGGAGATGAAGCTGGCTCAGGAGCTGAGCCAGCGACATCACCACCGGGTGACAGCTGTATGTTACAGCTGGCACCCTAAGGTATCGGCCAGGACCGGAGCTAGCCTCCGATCGGACCGATTAACCCCTCACATGCTGCGTTCAATAGAGATCGCAGCATGTGAGGAGTTTATAGCCACCGGCACCCCAGCAACGTGATCGCTGGGTTGCCGGTGGCTGCAAAGGCGATCGGAGGGCTAATGCTTACCTCCCGATCAGCCTGTAACGGAATCCTCTTATGCCCCGTCGTCGGCGGGGCCCAGGAGGCTTCCGGTAACATCGGCAAGATGGCGCCGGCTCAGCTTCCGGCTCAGAAGCTGAGCCGGCGTCATCAGCAGTGGGTGTCCGCTGTATGTTACAGCGGACACCCCGATCTATCGCCAGGAACCGGAGCTAGCTCCGATTCCTGGCATTAACCCCTTCGATGCAGCGATCCATTGTGATCGCTGCATCCTAGAGGTTTGTAGAAAATCGGCAGCCTTGCCATGCGATGGCAAGGCTGGCGACTGCTACCATGGCAACAGGAGCCCTAACAATGGACTCCTGTCTGCCATTACGTAAGCTGATTAGGCCCCGCCCAGAGGCGGAGCCTGATCGGCTTGCTGTCAGTGAACAACTGACAGTTCCAATACATTGCACTACATAGGTAGTGCAATGTATTAGAACATCAAACAAATAGTTGGACATTCAAGTCCCCTAGTGGGACTAAAGAAAAGTGTAAAAAAAAGTGTAAAAAAAGTAAAAATAAAAGTTGGAAAACATACAATAAAAGTTTCAAATAATAACACAAAACACAATCGCCCTTTTTCCCTTATAAGTCATTTATTATTGAAAAAAATAATAAAGCCATACATATTTGGTATCGCTGCGACCGTAACGACCTGAACTATAAAATTATTATGTTATTTATCCAGCGCAGTGAACGCCGTAAAAAAAAACCTCAAAAACACTGCCATAATTACTGTTTTTTTGGTCACTGTCTTCCAAAAATTGAAATAAAAAGTGATCAAAAAGTCGCATGTATCCAAAAATGGTACCGATAAAATCTATACTTCACCTCGCAAAAAAAAACAAGCCCTCACACAGCTCCATCGATGAGAAAATGTAAAAGTTATGGCTCTCACAACTTGGCGACAGAAAAAATACATTCTCTTTCCAAAAGTAATTTTATTGTGCAAAAAGTTATAAAAAAGTTCTATAAATTTGGTATCGCCGGAATCGTACTGACCCGCAGAATAAAGGTAACATGTAGTTTATAACGTACGGTGAACGGTGTATATAAAAAAAAAAGTGGCACAAGCTAGGCATGACATTTGACACTGAATTGGCATATCTAGGGAAACTATTTAATTTGTACCTTCCGCAGCGCAATCATTTATGGAAAAGATACGTGGGGTGAATATGCTCACTACACCTCTTAATAAATGCCTTGAGGGGTGCAGTTTCCAAAATGGGGTCACTTCTCAGGGGTTTCTTTTATTATTTCACATCAAAGCCTCTGCAATTGTGAACCAATACTTTATAAGTCGCCAAATTAGGCCTCAATTTTACATGGTACTCTTTCACTCCTGAGCCCTGTCGAATGTCCAGGCAAAAGATTAGGGCCACATGTAGGGTGATTCTAAAACAGGGAAACACCGCATAATAATTGAGAGCTGTCTTGTTATGGTGGCACAAGCTGGGCACCACATATTGGCGTATCTAAGGAAAAATTCCCATTTTCATTCTCCCACATCGTGTGCACACGAATTTCTGCAAAACACCTGTGGGGTTAACATGCTCACTACACCCCTAGGTGAATACCTTGAGGGTGTTGTTTCCAAAATGGGGTCACTTCTGGGGGGGATCCACTGTTTTGGTCCCACATGGACTTTGCAAATGCAACATAGCGACCAGAAACCAAATGCAGCAAAATCTGTACACCAAAAGCAAATGGCGCTCCTTCCCTTCTGAGCCCTGCCGTGTGCCCAAACAGCATTTTACGACCACGTGTGGGGTATTGCCGTACTCCAGAGAAGTTGCTTTACAAGCGTTGGGGTTCTTTTTTTCCTTTATTTGTTGAGAAAATTAAAAATTTGGAGCTAAAGCTACGTCTTATTGAAGAAAAAGGATTTTTTTTATTTTCACTGCCCAATTCTAATAAAATCTATGAAACACCTGTGGGGGCAAAATGCTCACTACACCCCTAGATGGATTCCTCAAGGGGTGTCGTTTTCTCAATGGAGTCACTTTTTTGGTGTTTTCACTGTTTTGGTCCCTCAGGGGCTTTGCAAATGCGACATGGCCGCCGCAAACCATTCCTGCTAAATTTGAGCTCCAAAAGCCAAATGGCGCTCTTTCCCTTCTAAGCTCCGCCGTGTGTCCAAACATCCGTTTATTACCACATGTGAGGTATTGTTTTACTCGGGAGAAATTGCTTTACAAATGTTGTGGTGCTTTTTCTCCTTTAGTCCTCGTGGAAATTAGAAAAAATTAGCTAAACCTACATAATCTTTGAAAGAATGACGATTTTTATTTTCACGGCCTACTTCCAATAATTTCTGCAAAAAACCTGCGGGGTCAAAATTCTCACTATACCCCTAGATAATTTCCTCAAGGGGTGTAGTTTCCAAAATGGGGTCACTTTTGGTGGATTTCCACTGTTTTGGCACCGAAAGAGCCCTTGAAACCTGACATGGAGCCTAAAATATTTTCTAATAAAAAGGAGGCCCAAAATCCACTGGGTGCTCCTTTGCTTCTGAGGCCGGTGCTTCAGTCCATTACCACACTAGGGCCACATGTGGGATATTTCTAAAAACTGCAGAATCTGGGCAATAAATATTGAGTTGCGTTTCTCTGGTAAAAACTTCTGTGTTACAAAAAAAATAGAATAAAAATGAATTTCTGCAAAAAAAAATGAAATTTGAAAATTTCACCTCTACGTTGCTTTAATTCCTGTGAAACGTTTAAAGGGTTAAGAAACTTTCTAAATGCTGTTTTGAATACTTTGAGGGGTGAAGATTTTAAAATGGGGTGACTTTTTGGCGGTTTCTAATATATAAGGCCCTAAAAGCCGCTTCACAACTGAACTGGCCCCTGTAAAAATAGCCTTTTGAAATTTTCTTGAAAATGTGAGAAATTGCTGCTAAAGTTCTAAGCCTTGTGATGTCATAGAACAATAAAAGGATGTTCAAAAAACGATGCCAATCTAAAGTAGACATATGGGGGATGTTAATTAGCAACAATTTTGTGTGGTATAACTGCCTGTCTTACAAGCAGATACATTTACATTTAGAAAAATGCAAATTTTTGCAATTTTTCACCAAATTTTGGTGTTTTTCACTGGTAAATATTGAATTTATCGACCACATTTTTCCACTATCATAAAGTCCAATGTGTCACGAGAAAACAATCTCAGAATCACTTTGATAGGTAAAAGCGTTCCGGAGTTATTACCACATAAAGTGAAATATGTCAGATTTGAAAAAATGGGTCTGGTCCTGAAGGCCAAAATGAGCTTGGTCCTGAAGGGGTTAAGGTCCTCTTACAAAGCCTGACGTGAGCTGTGTAAACAAGTGCTGATCAACGAGACCGCTTTCACAAGGAGCTAGTATGGGAACGAGTGCTCGTTACTATGATCAAACCGGTCCTTGTACATACAGTAGTTGTAAAGGTATAAATAACAATCTTATGCTTGTAACCATTTTGGAAACAAGGAAATGTTAATAGGTGACTCAGGAAGATTGTGATATGTTATAAACCTTAAAGTGATTCTCTACTGTTTAACATCATGTTGTTTTTACGTCCAGCTATCTATGCCGATTTATTTCTTCATATGTTTTTGTTAATTTAGAGCTCTGTTTTTCTGAAACGAAAATCCTCTGACTAGACATTTGTTAAATAATAAAATTTTTGCTGCCTATAACCTCCACTAGGGGGAGATTACTGAATACTGTTTCAGTATTGAGTTCAATGTATAAATAATATGCGGTAAGCTCCCTCTAGTGGTAGCTGCAGGTCTAGAAAGTGGATTTGGTGCACATTCACTTTTAAAGGAAATGAGGGGAGTGCCACATTTGCAAAGTATACTAATCCACCATTACTTTGGTCTAGCTCGTGCCATAAATGACTATAACATTTTGTGTGTGGGACATACCATACACATCACTAGTTTTCTTGGTGGTGTTTATTTGCTGTGGCATCATGCTGTGTAACATCCATGTAATTTTTTTTTTATTGTATTACATTTTTTTCATTCACTTAATTCCAGCAGGGATCTAGTCGGTAACGTCCTCAGTATGAGGGCAGATACAGACGGACGTTGCGTTTTTGCACGCGCAAACAACGCGCCGTTTTGCGCGCGCAAAAACCATTTGACAGCTGCGTGTGTCATCCGTGTATGATGCGCGTCTGCGTGATTTTCGCGCAGCCGCCATCATAGAGATGAGGCTAGTCGACGCCCGTCACTGTCCAAGGTGCTGAAAGAGCTAACTCTTTCAGCACCCTCGACAGTGAATGCCGAACACAATATCGAAAAACCTGTTGAAAAAAAAGAAAAAGTTCGTACTTACCGAGAACTTCCCGGCCGTTGCCTTGGTGACGCGCCTCTCGACATCGTGCCCCACCTCCCTGGATGACGCGCCAGTCCATGTGACCGCTGCAGCCTGTGATTGGCTGGAGCTGTCACTTGGACTGAATTGTCATCCCGGGAGGTCAGACTGGAGGAAGAAGCCGGGAGTTATGGGTAAGTCAGAACTTCGTTTTTTTTTCTACAGGTTCATGTATAATGGGATCGGAAGTCACTGTCCATGGTGCTGAAACAGTTTAACTCTTTCAGCACCATGGACAGTGACTATCTCCTGACGTCGCATACCGATAATTTTTTTGCCGGGTTCGGCCAAAACGAGTTCGGCCGAACACGGTGAAGTTCGGTTCGCTTGTCCGGCTTCCCTCATCGCAAAGACAAACCGTTTGGATGTTCGGAAACAGAAAAGCACGTGGTGCTTTTCTGTTTACATTCATCCTTTTGACTGCTGGTGCGCTGTTTCAGTCGGTTCGCACGGAAGTGCTTCCGTGCAACCTGCGTGGTTTTCACGCACCCATTGACTTCAATGGGTGCGTGATGTGCGAAATACGCAGAGTTATTGAACCTGTCGCGCTTTTTGCGCAGCAGACAAACGCTGCACAAAAAGCACGGACTGTCTGTACTGCCCCATAGACTTGTATTGGTCCATGCGTGCTGCGGGAAAACCACGCGGCCCGCACGGACCGAATACACGCTCGTGTGAATCCCCACTGACAACTCACTGGATTCTGTTCATCCGTTCACAATTCTGTGTCTTTACAATGTCACAGCACAAATACACATCGTTCTGCTTATAACATGGTAATAAATAGATGTATGACTGTAAATAAATACTGCAGTATCCGGGATCTATATGGGTAAACCACTGCTAAGCTATTGAGTTGTTTTTTTTTTTGTTTTTTTAGTCATTCCCTTTCCCTTTAAGCATGTCACGTATATGGGCCTGTCGTCTAGTTTGAAGTACATGTATGGTATGAGTCCTCTGTACTTGAGAATGATGTCCGCAGTCAAGCATGATGTGTTACAAAAGCCTGTGATGAGTCATTAGTGTGTTGGGTGCAGGGTCGCCAACTGTCCGTAAATTCAGGAACCGTCTGCAAAAACAAGGGACTTGTGTCCTTAATGAAAACAATGACATGTCCATGATGTTTTTGAAGCTGGAGAAGCTTGTGAAGGTTTTTATGATTGTAATTATTATCAATACAGTTCATGGTAAATGCTGTTAATTTTCTCATATTAGTATCTGAACTATAGACCTATATTACTTATCTTAATTATTTATTTTTGGGTTTCTAGTTTTTCTTTCCTATGATAACCAGTGGCATACGGAAGAGAGAGTATCAAAAAATGATCATGCTAGACAGCTATCGATGTATACCACAATCCATATAATAGTCCAATGCATATTAATGCAATATATCTTTATTGAATCAAAATAGAAAATTTGGACAGCAACTGTCTCCGTAAAAAAACAATTAAAATGCATAAAAACCAAACTGAGGTGGTGTGGGAGGATCAAGGTCTAGATCAGGGGTCTCAAATTCGGCCGGGTAAGTGGGCCGCATATAGAAAAAATGTGAAGTGGTCGGGCCGCATTACTTTCAAATTTGATACAATACAAAATTATTGTTAATCAATTAGTTATTTGAACTACTATAACACTATATTACTATAATACTACATTACTATAATAATAATAATACTACATTACTATAATAATAGCGCTAGTTTTAAAAGTTTTCCAGTTTAAGTGTCGCTAAATGCAGTCCGGCGGCTCAGTTAGCACACATGTCAAGATTGGGCAGCCCCTTTTTAGATAGTTCCGCAGTGCCCTCGGTGGGTGCTGCCGCAGTACCCTCGGTGGGTGCTGCCGCAGTGCCCTCGGTGGATGCTGCCGCAGTGCCCTCGGTGGATGCTGCCGCAGTGCCCTCGGTGGATGCTGCCGCAGTGCCCTCGGTGGATGCTGCCGCAGTGCCCTCGGTGGATGCTGCCGCAGTGCCCTCGGTGGATGCTGCCGCAGTGCCCTCGGTGGATGCTGCCGCAGTGCCCTCGGTGGATGCTGCCGCAGCAGTGCCCTCGGTAGATGCTGCCGCAGCAGTGCCCTCGGTAGATGCTGCCGCAGCAGTGCCCTCGGTAGATGCTGCCGCAGCAGTGCCCTCTGTAGATGCTGCCGCAGCAGTGCCCTCTGTAGATGCTGCCGCAGCAGTGCCCTCTGTAGATGCTGCCGCAGCAGTGCCCTCTGTAGATGCTGCCACAGCAGTGCCCTCTGTAGATGCTGCCACAGCAGTGCCCTCTTTAGATGCTGCCACAGCAGTGCCCTCTGTAGATGCTGCCACAGCAGTGCCCTCTGTAGATGCTGCCACAGCAGTGCCCTCTGTAGATGCTGCCACAGCAGTGCCCTCTGTAGATGCTGCCACAGCAGTGCCCTCTGTAGATGCTGCCACAGCAGTGCCCTCTGTAGATGCTGCCACAGCAGTGCCCTCTGTAGATGCTGCCACAGCAGTGCCCTCTGTAGATGCTGCCACAGCAGTGCCCTCTGTAGATGCTGCCACAGCAGTGCCCTCTGTAGATGCTGCCACAGCAGTGCCCTCTGTAGATGCTGCCACAGCAGTGCCCTCTGTAGATGCTGCCACAGCAGTGCCCTCTGTAGATGCTGCCACAGTAGTGCCCTCCGCAGATGTTACCACAGTGATGTCAGGTGCTTGCCCAGAGCTGGAGTCCCGGAGCAGAGCCACTTCTGGCACTCTGCCTGGGATTCCAGCTCTGCTCCTTAGATCACTGTCCATATATGGACAGAGATATCAGGGGCAACCCCAGAGATGGAGTCCCGGGCAGAGCGCTAGTAGGCTCTTCCTGGGACTCCAGCTGTGCTCCTGACATCACTGGGACTCCTGCTCTGGGGAAGCCCCTGACATCATTGTCGATGTATGGACAGCGATGTCAGAGGCTTCCCCAGAGTCCCGGAGAAGAGCCGATAATAGCGCTCTGCCCGGGACTCCGCTCTGAGGAACACACTGTCCATATATGGGCAGCGATGTCAGGGAATTCCACAGAGTCCCGGAGCAGAGCCTGTACTAGCGCTCTGCCCGGGACTCCGGCTCTGGGGAAGCCCCAGACATCGCTGTTCATATGTGGACAGCGATGTCAGGGAATTCCAGAGTCTCGGAGCAGAGCCGATACTAGCGGCTCTGTGTCCCGCGGGCTGCAGATGACAGCCCCAGGGGCCGCATGCGGGCCGCGTGCTTGAGACCCCTGGTCTAGATGGACATAGGTTCCATAAATGCAAACTACATATGCTAAGAGGTCAAAAGTACCACAACTATACAGCCCAAATACCCTAGTGGATGAATATATAGATACAGTCTCAGCCCTAAGGCCCCATTCACACGAATGTGCTTTTGCGGCTGCAATTCCCCCAAAAATCCATGGGAGAATTGCGGCCACATTCATCTCTATGGGGCCATGCACACGACTGTAGTTTTTACGGTCGGTGCATGGCCCGGGAGCTTGCACCGCAGAAAGAACGGACATGTATTATTACGGCCGTCTTCTGCGGTCCGGGCTCATTGAAAATAATTTGTGCCTTACTTAGGCCTCATGCACACAACCGTAGTCATGTGCATGGCCCGCGATTTGCGGGCGGCTTGCGGCTGACAGTCCGCAGCCGGCCGACCCGAATATCACGGCCAATCACATGACTACGGTTGTGTGCATGAGGCCTAAGTAAGGCACAAAAAGCACCAGCTTATATATAAATGACAGTATGAACAATTCAATTAATAAGGCCCCATGCACACGACCGTGCCCGCAATCACGGCACGCGATTGCGGGCACGGCCGGCCGCTGACTGACAAAGTATGAGAGCACGGCCCGCAAAATGCGAAAGAACGGACATGTTCCATAATTCCCGGAACATTTCCACGGCACGGACACCCTTCCGTAGTGCTACGGAAAGGTGTCAGTGTTCAATGAAAGTGAATGGCTCCGTTTTTGCGGACAGCAATTGCGGTCCGCAAAAACTGAGGTTTTTTACGGTCGTGTGCATGGGGCCTTACCAAACCATTCGTTATATCCTAATGGCGCCTACACAGGCACATATTGTTGCCAATACAACTACTGATCCATAGTAGGACACGTTCGAAAAACATCTCTAAGGACCACCATCTCAGAACCCCGAGGCGCGTTTTACCGTCTGCTTTCTCAGTCTTTAAGATCAAAATGTGACCCGAATCGTTTTCTTCCATAGGTTACTCTGTTTCGTTAACCTTACTAGAATACAATGTCGATGTTTTATGAGAGAATGTAACATTTATCTTTTATTTTTAAATGTGTTTTTTTACATGAATAGTTCTACTGTACCTGTTACGTAGTCAGATCTCTCTATATTGTACTTACATGTTTTCATTTCTCTCCCCCATTCCCTATAGGAAGCAGCCCACAAGACAGCCCGAGGAACTTCTCCCCCAGCGCATCAGCTCATTTTTCATTTGCACGAAGGTAGAGACTTAGTCCCAAAGTACACGGGGCACCATTTTTCTTCCACTCGAGCCTAATTAGCATCCTAATCCTGTCTAATTGCTTTCTAATGTTTTGTGGCTAGGAAATAACACATTATTCATGATTATTAATCTGCATGCATGGTTTATTGTGCACATTCTCACAGTAGGTGCTGTTTTTAAATAAACACTTCATGTCAATCCATTTATATTGCCCATTCTTTTAACCGAGACACTTTACCTTATCATTGTGCTGCTCCTGCTGCTGCTGCATACAATAGTATAACATTCTGGTAATTTGATTCTTGGATGTAAGGGCTCATTCACACGAGCGTGAATAATGTCCGTGTGCTGCGCATGGAAATCACGCGCAGCACACAGACCCATTGACTTGAATAGGGCCGTTCACACATGCGTGAGGTTTTCACACTACGAGAGTCCGCTGCGTGAAACTCGCTGGATGTCCTATATTGATGCGTTTTCATGAACCTACGCGCCCATTGAAGTCAATGGGTGTGTGAAAAACACGTATCGCACACGGATGCATGTCCGTGTGCGGTTTGTGATTTGCTTATCAATTCAACTGAAAATAATTTAAAAAAAAAGATGTGCCTTGCAAGTGAGTGAAAAACGCATGCCACTCGCAAAGCACACTGATGCATAACGCAACACACACGGACCATGTGACTGAGGCCTAAGGCTGTAGACCTTGTCACAAGATCATCTTTAGACATAGATCATTTAAGGTGAGATTTATATTTAAACATTTTCCAAATTATATGTATTCCAGTATATTATATACAATTATAGAATTTACATTTTTAATTTCGTATCAAATGCTTTATTTTTAGCAATAAACCAAATGGACTAGTACGAACTGAGTTTTCTTCATTTAGAATTTATGCACGTGCCCATATTCAGGATACATATCATGCAGATCCCTAGTACGGAGTCCTAACCTGCTATAGGTACATACTATACCTCCCAATTTCACACACAGGATTTTTCTCATGGATTCCATGAGTATGATTGGAGGGATTTCTTCTAGGAGATGAAACCGTGCCTTAGGGCACCACACACTGGTACATGTACTGCAATATAGATCTGTACTGTGGACCCAAGATACACATATATATTATGAGCTTCAGTTTGGATTTGGAAAATGTTAGATAATATGAATACTGTTTTATTCTCATTTGGGCACTCATTACCCAATTTTTAAGGAGTTCGTGCAGCTTACAGTCAATATGACAATTTCATACCAAGTCAAACCCATCCTTCCCAAACAGGGGACCCAGTCAAGCCGTGAAGGTCAACGCAACTCATTATGTTCCACAAATTAACTCCATCAGAGTCCTGCAGATCCCACTCAACTAGAAGCGGGACAAGGGGAGGATATCCACAAACACATGTAGGGCTTGTGTACCTGGCTTTATGGTTGTCTTGTTTTTTTGCAAAATGGTTACACAAGAAACACAGACTACACCTGCGGCCATGTGAACAAGCCTGAGATGTGCAGGATCAATAATAAGTCACGGTTGCAGCCAAAATGTATATTCCCAGCAGTAAATTCCATTCTATTATATTAGGTAATTGCTGTGTCAGAATAATTGGGATTTTAATACAGTTGTTTGGTTTAAGTTCTTAGGAGTACGTGTAAATACTGAAGTGATTGATAGTGTGTTGGCAGCTAGAAGGACCAGTGCATAAAATATATGTCCAGAGCCGGAGGTTATTGCATAGCAAGCCTTGATTATTACATTGTTTCTATTGAACAACAGGACAGATGGACGCCGTTGGTCTTTGGCATCTCTGCCCTCATCTGGGTATGGAACGAATACACCAAGCTCCACTGTATCTGTAAGTTCTTTTCTTTTTTATTATTCTGCGTTCTTTATTTTTATAATTATTTTAACATTTGGCAGACTGAATTTTTAAAGGGGGTAAATAATGTGTTTTGTATGCTCTAACGTTCTAACTTGACTTGATTCCCATGTAGAAAAAAAAATTGTTTTAAGGCTTTGCATAGCAGTTTTTAACGGTCTCCTAATGTATCTAGTTCACACTGTATATTTGTCATGCCACATAGCAATTATATGATATGTTTTTTTTAGATTGTTTATCATTTACATTGGCGGTCTTGGTTTCTGGTGGAGTTTCCAGTATTTAAACTGCTATAAACTGTTATATATACAGAACCGATAAAAACACAGGGACATATACAAAAACACCGAAAAAGGCCATACTTACAAATGGACACAGCCAGGCCAGAAATGCTGATGAAAGGGCGAGCAGGTGCTTTAAATAATAATAGCCACTCCCACTGGTCTTGAGGGGAGTGGTGTGTGGTGCATGGGATGTGTAGTAAGAAATAATGAATGGTGTGTGTGCAAGTGTAATACTATAAGTGAAATATAGGGGGCAGTAATAAATGAAGTGCCTCAATAGAAATAAATGGATAATGGGGTGCAAGTGAGTGAAACATGGAGGGATAGTGTGTACGTCATGAGGCACAACGTGTATAGCCAGGTAGAAGCCTATTTGAGATGCCTTGATAATTCATAGAGCGGGCTACCCTGCTTGCTATGCCAAACAACAACACACCATGCTCTCCCAGCATCAAAGACCCGGCTGTGTCCAAGAGAAGCGAATATACATAATAATGAAAAATACCTGGGGTATTGGTAATCATTTTGGCCAAAAGGACGCAAGCTCGCAATCCACGACAAGGATCCCCAGACTTGCGAGTCCCTAAATCCTAAACTGGAACAGAACGTTCCTGATGCACAAACAGAACCGATAAAAACACAGGGACATATACAAAAACACCGAAAAAGGCCATACTTACAAATGGACACAGCCAGGCCAGAAATGCTGATGAAAGGGCGAGCAGGTGCTTTAAATAATAATAGCCACTCCCACTGGTCTTGAGGGGAGTGGTGTGTGGTGCATGGGATGTGTAGTAAGAAATAATAATTTTTTTTTTATTTATTTTTTTTAAACTGTTCTATATCTATGACACTAGTGTGAACAGTACCTTATCTGTAAGTGTTTTATGTAAAGTACCACAGAATATAATGGGACAATATACATTAATGATGATTGATAATAGGGAAGCAGTTTGTGTTTGCAACTGAACTTCTATATAGTTTTTGTATGGAGTCAATATACACATAATGTCTATACATTAATCGCATTATCGGAGCTCGGTATCGGGCAAACGAGCCTTCACAGAACACGATAATTGCCCTGTGTAAACACGGCAACGATCAGCCGATAAACGAGCAAATGCTTGTTCATCTTCTAATTGAATAGATTTAAATGCAGAAATTCTTAGAGTTAATCTCCCTGTGTCTCGTTGAACGGCGCTAGTTTAGACGGCCTACGTTCGACCGTGTAATCCCACCTTTACTGTGGTGATCCATGCACCTGAATCCTCTACCCCTCTCATGTGCAGTGGGTATGTTCACTTTTTCATTGCTGACCTCGTATCATTTAGATGCAGTCTTTCGCTTTTACGTGCCATGAATATGGTTGAGGAGTTTCTGACTTTCATCAGCCGTGTATATTGTGTATTTTCCCCGTTGCTGAACAGCCACTCCTTTCCTGTCTGTTATATGAATGATGGGCTCGGGTGCTCACTTGTTCGGGAACAGGAAAAGCAACAAGATCTGCATTTTAATCACCACGCCTCGTAATTGAGAATGTATTGGCTGCTGCTTCCAGCACTCACTGACTCCAGCGTCTATTCACAACTTTATCCCTCTGCCGCAAAAGCAGGACTCCATGTTACTTGCACAGAAAATGGCGCTCACTTGTCCTTCTAGACTGCGTGTTTATGTCCTCATTGATCATAGCTAGTTAACAGAGGGAGAATGAGAACGATACGCTTCCTTGTTTTAGACAATCATTCTTTTTTGCATTCTGAATAAAACATTACACCCTTGAGTTCATATACTGTATATGTTTTCGGTTACTTGAGCCTTGACAGTTCAGAGTAGCTACCAAGATAATTTGCTGTAAGATTGATAGGGTTGTTCAGGATTTTCAATTGATGGTCTATCCTTAGATTCAAGTAAGCAAAGCTGAGCAGCAATACCAGACACCGCCACAATCGTATATATGTCACTGTGCCTTGATGCCGATCACCGGGGTCGGACCCCCATCAATCATACATTGATAGCCTGTCCTAAGGGTCTTTTTACACATTTACACAGTCAGAATAAATTACCCCTAAAGAGTGCCGAAGATAAACCAAGTCGATCGGCGCTCATTTACCACATTTACATGTTGTAATTATCTTACTTTTTTTCGTAGAAGCGATTGTTCGTCCGTCCCCCCCCTCATACGTTTTACATTATTGTCGGCAGCACGTTCCCTGAGCAAATTTTCATTTGTTGTGTAATCACTTGACATGTTTACATGGGGCAATAATCGGACGATTTTCGCCCGTGTAAAAGCCATTTAGCCTCTGTTCTGGGTTTCAATATTTTTTTTATGGCAAGAATAGCGCAATCTGCCGCGCTATTCTTGCTGTGTAAAATACATAAATGGAAAACTGACAGAACATATTGTAACTCAATGTTGTCCTTCAGGATTTGTAGGTATTCCTTCACAAACACATTCAGCATAGCTGTCAAGGCTTGTCATAAACGCTAGTGATAAATCTATCTACGGTTATGGTATGTGATCTCCGATATATAAATGTGGGTCTGGGAAACATTAATATGTGTCCTTTTGAGGACGTCCTCTACGCAATTTCATACAATGATACAGTAGTTCTCCTACTACGTGGTTTTTGGCTGTTCATCCTGCTACTTTATGGAAAGGACTTAAGCATTTGCCTGTTGTCTTAGGGGATATATAGGATCATATTAGTGAACTGACGTAGTTACAGCAATAATTCTATGAACCATGCTGGAAAACATAATTTTTCTGGTATATAATTATATATCCACAGCTGGAGTATGGCATTTGGCGATTGCTGGTGTGGTGTGAGATCATTCTGCTGTTTTTAAAAACTTAAAGAGAATATGTCATCAGAAAATGACCTATTGCCTAAATCAAGTTTTTATGTGAAACAAAATTTTTAAGAATTTTTGGTATTTCTAATAAAAAATTATGCTAAAATCTTGCAGTTCTCACTTTGGCCACTGATCCTCACAATAGACTGACACTTCCTGTTCTGTAGAGATCACATCTCAGCAGCCATCTTATTATCATCACAGGCATGATTGCAATGACAGGTAAGGCTTAGTTCACATCTGCGTCAGGGTTCTGGTGTTTCATCTGAGCTTTCCGTCAGAACGGAACCCTGACTGAAACAAACCGGAAACCATCGGTTTCCATTTGCATCACCATTGATATCAATGGTGACGGATCCAGTGCAAATGGTTTCCGTTTGTCTCAGTTGTGCAAGGGTTTTGACTGAGTGAATAGTGTAGTCGACTACCGTATTCATACCGTCAAAACGACTTAACCCTTGCAGAACAGAAGAGGCTGGACGCAGCCTGCAGGGCTTAAGGGGAAGCCTCCATGACCTCCCTGGTAGGGAAAGGGTTAATAGGTAAGGGAGAGTTGGAGGGAGAGTGAGGGGGAGGGATAAGGAGGAGTCAGGGGGCCGTTGCTGGGCTTCCCGCTGTTTTTCGGCATTGAGCCGGAAGCAGCGGGAGAAGTAACACAGGGAGAGACAAGCTCCCCGTTGCCGCGCTCACTCAGTATGGCAGAGGCAGCGTTGTTAGAGCAGCTGCGTGCTGCTGCTGTGCACCACGGTCCCGGATGGCTGGAGGAGACCGTGGCTGCATTAGCAAGGATCCCGGACGCCGTGTTGCCACGTCAGGCACGGCGTTCGGGGTCTGTTGCAGGAGACAGGCTCCCCTCCCCCGGCCCCCTTCCTAGCATGGCGGCGGGGGGGGAGTCGACAACAACTGCTCCTGTCCGGAGCAGGCAGAGAGCGTTGCCGGGGGTGACGGCGATGCAGGCCGGGTCGACTCGTCCCTCCCGGCGGTCTCGACCTCCAGAGCGCCTCAGTCCTGAGGCGGTCCCGCGGACACGGCGTCGCAGAGGGAGCCCGATCACGGACGCTGCAGGCCAGGCAGCTGGGAGGACCGCCTCTTCCCAGGCCCTGCGTCCTGGCAGGAATCCCAAGCCGCGACGGGGTCCGACGGTATGCAGGGAGTCGCAGGCCGGGCTCCCTGTCACCCCTCCCCCATCGGATGGAAGATTCGGAGGACAAGGTACGGCCGCCCCGCCTGGTGATGTTCCGGCCAGGGGGCAGGCTTCTTCAGGATCATCGAGACGGACGCCTAGATCTACAGCGACGTCGAGGCAGCAGGTCCGGTCGGAAGTCTGGGTTCCAGCGGTCGGGCGGCAGGTTGCCGGCCCATCGGTCAGCGCTTCATCATCTCCGTTCCGAAGATGTCGGTGGGATGGCCAGTCGTCTGCGAGAGAGGAGCTGGAGGAAGGTGAACTGGACGCGTATCGTCGAGGTCAGGATGGTCCGGCTGACGGGAACACAGCGCCTGTGCAGCCCGGTGAGTGTATAACTCCATCATTGTCATATCCAGCGATTTTTATGTCGGGTGTCGGCGGGGGGGTTGCTAGCGTCGCATCGGTGGCCGGTAGTGGCGCGGGCGGGCGTGATGGCGCGGGTCTGGGAGATTTAGTGGGTTGCTTGAGAGAGCTGGTCGGGCGCCTAGATAGGGCGGTGGCGCCGGTAGTCACGGAAGTTTCCCCGGTGGTAGTTTGGGAGGGTCCCGGGGACGTGGGATTGTTACAAGAGCGGCCCGTGACGGCGGTTAGAGAGGCGGTCGCAGTGTCGGTACAGACCGAGGCGCAAAAAGATGGCGATCGGGTGCGTATTGATGATCGTGCTCGTGGGGAGGTGTATGTTTGTTTCGAAGGTCCGTTGGGGGCGCATTTAAAGCAGGAGGTGCGGGAGCGGATCTGGAAGGACGAATATGTTGAGATTTTTTCTCTCTTGCCGCTCGCTAAATTTAATTTAGATAAGAGCAAGCGGGACGAGAGTAAAAAGGACGAGGAGGAACGGCGGCGGTATAGGCTTATCCCGCAGATGTTCGTCAATTGGTCGCAGGCGTTCGCCATATTAGCCAGTGTGATAGGGGAAAAGGCGCCGGAAAATTGTTCGGCGTTGTTTTGTTATTTTGATGCCATTGGGGAGGCTCATAGGGCGTATGGGGGTCAGGCGTGGCTGCGATATGATGAGCAATTCCGTCAGCGGAAAGCGGTTCGGCCGGCGATTCGGTGGGACCAGAAGGATATTGCTCTCTGGTTACGGGTTACGGCTCCGGTTAGGCAGTCCTTTCCCGTGAGCGTCGGCCAAGGAGGCCAGTCTAGTCAGGTTGGACAAGGCGGCGGGGGAAAGGCGGGGTTTTGCTGGCAATTTAATGAAGGCCAGTGTAAGTTCGGGGCCACGTGCAAGTTCAAGCACGTGTGTTCCGAGTGTAATGGTGCATCACACGGGGCGGCAAAATGTATGCGTAAAAAGAGGTCAGGGAACCAGTCCTCCGCGGCTGGTCAAGGGGGTGTCACCGGTGAGGGTGGAAAAGATGGCCCCTTATCTAAATGAGTATCCGGATAGGGCGGCGGCTAAATTGCTTTACGAGGGGTTTTTGTGTGGGTTTTGTTATTCCTCGCCTCCTTATGAGGTGCCGGTTACGCGGAGAAATTTAAAATCGGCTTACTTGCATGCCAAGGTCGTGTCGGACAAATTGTTAAAAGAAGTTTCGTTGGGTCGCATGTCGGGGCCTTTTTGTTGATTCGCCAGTAAAAGATTTAGTTGTGTCCCCGTTGGGTATTGTTCCTAAGCGCGAGCCCGGAAAATTTCGTTTAATTCAACACTTATCGTATCCCAAGGGTTCGTCGGTAAAGGACGGGATAGATCACGAGTTGTGCTCCGTAGTTTATACCTCTTTCGATAAGGCGGTGGGTTTAGTGCGGGCTGCGGGTCCGGGCGCGCTGCTAGCAAAAACCGACATCGAGGCGGCGTTCAGGTTGTTGCCAGTTCATTCAGAAAGCCAACGGCTGTTGGGCTGTTTTTGGGAATGGGGCTTTTTACGTGGATCGGTGCCTTCCGATGGGGTGTTCCCTTTCTTGTGCATACTTCGAGGCGTTTAGTAGCTTCGTGGAGTGGGTAACGAGGGGAGTATCCGGGGTCGACTCGTTGATCCATTACTTAGATGATTTCTTGTGCGTGGGGCCGGGGGGTTCGCCGGTTTGCGGTAATTTGCTTTATGCACTACAGAAGGTGGCAAGGGATTTTGGGATCCCTTTGGCGCCAGAAAAAACGGAGGGCCCAGTAGCGACGATTTGTTTTTTGGGAATTGAAATAGATTCGGTGGCAATGGAGTGTCGTCTCCCTGCGGAGAAGCTGGGTGCTTTGAGGCTGGAGGTACGGCGGGCTTGTAGACAGAAGAAATTGACGCTGCGGGAGCTTCAGTCGCTGCTGGGGAAGTTGAATTTCGCTTGCCGGATTATGCCAATGGGGAGGGTGTTTGGTAGACGGTTGGCGGCGGCAACGGCGGGAGTGCGTGCGCCGCATCATTTTGTGCGGCTCAAGGAGGAGCACCGAGCTGATCTTCAGGTTTGGGATGACTTCTTGGGCCAGTACAATGGTCGCTCGCTGTGGATGGCCCCAGCGCAGGATACGAGTGATTTGTATATTTTTACGGATGCGGCTGGGGCGGGCGGTTTTGGGGGCTTACGGCGGAGGTCCGTGGTGCGCAGGTCAATGGCCGGCTAGTTGGGTGTCCAGTGGACTCACGCAGAATCTGGCCCTGCTCGAGCTGTTCCCCATCGTGGTGGCGGCGACCATTTGGGGGGACAGGCTCAGGGATAAGAAGGTTCGTTTTTACTGCGACAACAGGGGGGTGGTGCTGGCCATTAATAACATCACGGCGTCCTCTCCTCCGGTAGTTCAATTGTTGCGACATTTAGTGTTGGTGTGTTTGTCGTTGAACGCGTGGGTGGTGGCGGTGCATGTGCCGGGAGTACGGAATTGTATCGCTGATGCTCTTTCTCGCTCGCGGTGGAACCGGTTTCGGCAATTGGCACCGGGAGCGGAACGGCTCGGTTTGGCTTGTCCGGAACATCTTTGGGATCTGGTCTCGGTCCCGTAGAACAACTGGTAAAAAGGTCTTTGGCGCGCACGACGTGGAGTGCTTATTCTGCTTGTTGGAGGCAGTGGGAGGAGTGGGTAAGAGAGTTGGGTGACGTCAATACGGATAGAGACAGGTTGGTGGCACTTTTGTACTGGTTAAGGGACGCCTGGGAGGCGGGGTTTTTTCTCAAAAACTGACCAATTGGGGAAGGGTAAGCTGATAGTTTTGTTCGCCCTTCCGGGGTCGGTTATGTGCCCAGTAGAGTGCATGCAGGGTTTTAAGCCGCGAGCGGGGCCTCCAGATTTGCCTTTGTTACGTCATGTGGACGGGTCGTTTTTGTCCAGGTTTCAGTTTGGAGCTGTATTTAAAAAATGTTTGACGGCGGTTGGTGTCGCGGCGGGCTCATATTCATCTCATTCCTTCAGGATTGGCGCAGCAACTGAAGCGGGGCGCTGGGGGTTGGATGATGAAGGGGTTCGGCGCATTGGTCGTTGGGAGTCCAACAGATTTAAGTCCTATGTCCGCCCCCATTTGTTATGAGGTTTGTTGTTAACGCTTAAAGAAATGTTTTATATGGTGGTGTCTAATTGTTTTCTGTTTCAGATTTGCCTCCGTGTTTGGTGTGGTTGCTGGGTCATTCTTACGTGCACTGGGGGGCTTTGAGGGCGGACGTCCGCCCGGACGGTCGCCAATTGCGCATTCCGCGACAGGATGCGGTTGTGCATTGGCTGGGATTTAGAGGTATGTCATGGAGCAGGGTGTTGGCGGAATTCCAGATATATGCCCGGCTTGATAGGGTTCCGGAGGTCTTAGTGTTGCACGTGGGTGGGAATGACTTAGGAGTCCGCCCCTTTCGTGAGTTGGTGCGGGACATCAAACACGATATGTTGTGTTTGTGGGTTTCTTATCCCAAGTTGGTCATAGTGTGGTCGGACATAGTCCCGAGGAAACATTGGCGGTTGGCTAGGTCAGTGGAGAGAGTCAATAAGGCTCGCATTAAAGTTAATCGGGCGGTGTCCCGTTTTGTAGCAAAAAACGGGGGCATTTGCGTGCGGCACAGGGATTTGGAGTCAGGAGTGGGGAACTTCTGGAGGAGTGATGGGGTTCATCTGACCGAGGTTGGCATTGATCTTTGGAGCTTGGCGATAGCAGAAGGAATAGAAAGGGCGGTGGTGGTGTGGCGGAACTCACAGGCTTAAGGTGGTCAAGGCCTGTTTCGCTGTGGCGGGGGGAGTCCTTGAGGCCAGTCAGTACAAAATGGTGGGGGGGTCGCATCGGGGGTATGCGTCCCCCAAAAAAGGTACATGGTTGAAGACTTCATCGGGTGTTATCCCTTTGAAGTGGTCTTCTGGTGGAAGGTATATCACTTGAAGGCTTCATCGGGTGTTATCCCTTTGAAGTGGACTTCTAGTGGTCGGTATATCACTTGAGGGCTTCATCGGGTGTTATCCCTTTGAAGTGGACTTCTAGTGGTTGGAGCCATCTGCAGAGGTGAACGGTGCTTCCGAGCTGGTTTACGGCTGGAGGTAATTACTGGTTTGCAGATGGCTAACTCGGTGTGTTCTTAAAAAAGGAATATCTGAAAGGGCTTCAAGGACTTCCTCTGCTCGGGTTAATGTTAACGTTAAAATTGTTATTTACGATTCTGACCCATGTTGGGTCATGTGAATTATTAGGAGGAATTCTCTGGTGGATTCCTAACTAGTTATCCGAATGTTTCGGATTTAAATTGTTTTTATAAAACTGTGAAATTAATAAACGGCTGCTGTGGCCATTTCACATCCAACCTCGGTGTCACGTGTCTTTCCTAATGGTGGGGGTGGAGGGATAGGATGGGTAAGGGAAGGTTCATTAACACACGACTCTACTTAGGCAGGTCATGAGACAAACCGAAACCGTTTGCACCGGATCCGTCACCATTGAAGTCATTGGTGAATCAAACGAAAGCCTATGGATTCCATTTGTTTCAGTCAGGGTTCTGTTCTGACGGAAAGCTCAGACAGAACGCCTGAACGGAACCCTGATGCAGATGTGAACGGAGCCCAACACCTATTTATAGATAAGATAGGATCCACCACTCACCATGGATAATGGACACAGCAACACTCCTCCCCCTCCCTGTGCAATGACCTCTACATAGGTCGCAAAGCATGCCTAGAAAACTGTCCCATAGAAGTCAATGAGTCCCCTCCTGTTCAACGGTTTCTATGGTCCATGTGGCTGCTGTAAAGCGTATCTCTAAATCCTGATAACAGCAGCTCAGGCAAGATGAATGCCCCCATAATCATGTACAGAAAATACAATAAAAAATAAATCTACAATCAAAAAATAAAAACAGATTAGAAAATAAGAATATGTTTTAACATCTGATTTTAATTAGGAAAGCAGTATATACTGTATTTTTCGGACTTTGAGACGCACCTGACTATAAGATGGACCCAGAAAATAGGAAAAAATTTCATATTTTACTACTTTTACAAAGAAAAAACTATTTGTTAAAAAAAATAATTTATTTTGTTTTAACACATTCTGAGAGCTATTTTTTGGTACATATGATTTTTTTATCACTTTTTATTTCATTCCTTTTCTTTTAATTTTTACTTTGTGCTTGGGGAAAAATGCGAAAAGCTTTTTTTTTTTAACTTTTAATATTTTTTTACACTCCTGAAAATGTATCTATCTTTTTTTTTTTTTTCTACTAATTTTATTAGTTCCCCTAGGGGACTTGAACCAGCGATCATTAAATCGCTGGTACAATACACTGCAATACATGGATGAGTTACGGAAACAGCGTAACTCACCGAGCTACGCTGTTTCCGTAACTCCCATAGTAGTGAATGGCAGTTACAGAAGCAGCGTAGCATGCTGTGCTGTTTCCGTAACTACTGTTCAGTTCTTTGGGAGTTACGGAAACAGCGTAGCTCAGCGAGTTACGCTGTTTACGTAACTCGACCATGTACGCTGGTTTCGGAGCTACCGAGTTCCAGAAACAGCGTAGCTCGCGGTGCTACGCTGTTAAGGTAACTCCCATTCACTTCTATGGGAGTTAGGGAAACAGCGTTGCTCAGTGAGCACGTGGATGTTTCCGTAATTCCCGACCACCTACCCAGGAAGTGACCGGGAGGTAGCGGAGCGAGTAAGATAGAACGGGGTTTAGGGGGCCCGTGCATTGCCCAGGAGCCTGGACCTCAAAAAGATAGGACATGTCTTATTACGGCCGTATTTTGCGGTCCAGGGTCGGTCGTGTGCATGAGGCCTTACAGTCCGAAAAATACGGCAGATGATACTTCAAGCTTAATTTTGATTTATGGGATTGTAATAAAGTATTGCAGTGATAATATTTGCATTAGTGGTCATGTAGCACCAGAGCCCAAAACACATTTTTCCAATAAAAACTACCATTGCACGGGCACATTGGACTATATACTCACAGCACTTGAGAGTTAAATACACGTGCCAGTGCTGCACTTGGAAAAGCTTATCTGAGCAGGCTTTTTCTTCAATAAAGAAGAGGTTTAGATAAGAGAACATTTGTGCCAAGGTCAGTAATGTCAAATGTATCTCCTGTCAGATCAATTATTCTTATAAAAAGGCAAATGTTGAGATGCTGTTCTTGGGTGTGCCTCATCCATACGTGGTAACAAGGACAGCACAAGTCCTCAGTCGTTTAGGTAGAACAGACCGCCCAGTACAACAGAACGACATTTGATGGGATATTCGTAAACCTTTGGAAATCCTCATTATACTGGACTCGCCACGTCATAATGTCTCTCTTCATAACTTGTCTTTTCCCGGTTACTTTTAGGCTGATTTTAAACACCGCGTTTTGCTGCGTTTTTCTTTGGCGTTTCTTGCAGCGTTTTTTTTGTGTTTTTTTTACGGTCAAATACACAACGTTGTGGCATCTTTGATTTCAGTGGCATTTTTTCAAAACACAGCATGCTCTGGGAATTGCATTTATTTGCGTTAGCTTCTGTATTGGGAAGAATCCTGTGTGATGGAGGCCTTAGTCATGTCCTCCGTAATTGATACGTGACATTGTATCCCACAAGGTCACCACACTTCTATCCAGGGACATATGGTCATGGTGGGTCTGACAAATTCATGTGTGCTGTAATCCGTCTTTTTTTTCTTCTATGAAATGATCTAATACCATAGAAATTCTCCCTGTTGGAGCCTATCTTTTGTGCTATGAGTTGCTGACATCTCAGAAATCTAAGACATAAACAGTTTTACTCTTGATATAGCATTGGCAAAGACAGACAGAATTTTGCTAAGTAGACACAATTTTTGGTCCCAACACAATAAAGTTGAGACCTGAAAGAAACAACTTGGTTTCCGGACTTCCCCTGATAGCCGGTGGCCTAGGATGTGTCTCATCAACTTGATGCATGACTTGTCCTTGTGAAATTAGGCTACTCTCTCTCCATTCGTGTCAAGCTGGTTTCTGTTGTGACTATACCGATCATCTAAATAGAAGTTGACAGCATTTGTCACTTTACACTATATATACCCTTACTCCATCCTCTGTCCAACGAGGGAATTCCACTTTACATTTACTGTTCATCATAGATCTCTTAAATTATTCCGGGGAGTGTTTGACCTATATCTCAGAAGACAGGTCATAGTTTATCGACGCAGCCGCTGGTTGCTTGGTTTCTCTCCGGTGTCTCTTTTATGCAGTCTAAAATAATTTTTTACTCCACTACTATAAAGATGTCAGTGTGGTAAGGACTTTCTCATGAAATATAGCTTCTGATGCATGGTACATATTTTATTAGGAAAATAAGATACTGGTAGTTTCATCATCATAAGGATGTGTAAAGTTTACCTTAAATGTTAATTTTGTGTTTACAACATGAGATGTATGATATCTTATATATATCTTATGCACTTACCTTTTACAAGACACACACAAATTTATTACATATAAATACATATGTATTTGGGGGTAAATTATCCAATGAAACAGTACAAACCCTGGGATAAAGCTGATGTTCCCGCCAAGATTACCGCACGTCTGCTCTTAGTACAGCTTTCGATAGCTTTCCTCAGGCTCTAGACTTGATACTCCCTACCTGCCCTGTAGTAACTTCTGACACTCTTCCTTTTTCGATATTTCAAGATTTATATAGCGCCATCATGTTCTGCAGCGCTTTACAAGTGGTGGAAGAATTTTGATGTAAATATATTTTCATTGGCTCTTTTATGGATCACTGCTTCTATGTGATGGTAATCCTTTGAATATTTCTGACTTGCCACCCAAATCTTTTACCCCATACTACAGAAGCCATCTGAGGGCCCATCGATACTCCCCTGGTACTCTATTATTGATGGGGGTAAAGAAGGATCTGGCATTTTGGGTTTCATGCCTAGTCAATTGTTCCCATGGGAGGTGATTTTCTGCCAGTGTCTGGCAGTGGCATATTCCACTCTCCCCATTGTCATAAACATGCACATTTCATCCATCTGAGCATGCATGTATATGGCGGCGTCGTGAGCAATAATTGTTGGCTGAAGTCCCCCCAAAGTTAAATGAACTGCCATCCATGTAATACACAGACAGGCCAGCTCCATCCTGGCTCATGGAGGAGGGTCCCTTGCAAGGTAGGAATTTATATGAGTACGAACTGCTCAGCTGTGCAGCAGGAGGTTACATAAGCTCACTCAGTGCTGGAGCATGCAGCAAGCAAAAGTTCCCCTCCCCCAGTTACAACTATCATGAGTTTTAGATTTCCCCTGGGAGGGACATCATTATAAGAACTCTTTGCTATGGGCTTCATGGATTGGGTTTCCATGGCCAAGCAGTCGCACCCAATCCTGGGTCTCTTTGTTCCAGCGAAGGAAAATGTTGGTGCAGCAGCATAGGCATACATATACTGTTTCCTTCCTAATAGTTTGCCAAGTTTAGAAAATAATACGTTGAAAAGCCTTCAAACAGCTCTATTGTCAAAACCTTTTGGGATGACTTGGAACACTGCTAATGCCAAGACTAATGCTCTTGGATGTCAATTCCAACAGTCAAGCGCCTAACTCTAGAGGAAATTCTTACCATAAGAGTGGATGCTTTTATAACCGCAAAAAGTGAACCAATTATATATTAATTTAGGAAAAAGATGTTCAGTTACTACATACGGATATGATGTTTTGGTATTTATTGTAGTTTTTGTATTTACCTCTAAAAACTTAATTTTTATGTATGCTCGTACAACTATATCCTTCACCTCAAATTTATGAAGCAAACTTTGATTCTGCAAATCCACAAGTAGCAACCGCAGAATGTCACCTCTTCCTGTGTATTGTGCGAGTAAATCACTGCGGCACCTTTTTGACACTTGTGGCATTGTTGTTTTTTGGCTATATGACATCATTTCCACATCTGACTCTAAAGCTCTTATATCTTGTTCTATTTCTTGGGATTAAACTTTAGAAATGTGCTAATCTAGTTACTCCTTCTTGTAGACAAAAATATCATTCATTGTTTTTGTAACATTCAAATGAGATTTCCTAAATAAAGTTCAGATTGTGTATAGTAAATGCTGCCACTTCATGATAATTTTGCTCTACTTTCCCATTGCCAAAGCTTCTGTTCTATGTAAGAGTAGAGTCGCCATTCATTTGTGAGAGTTCTACTTTTGATGTCCGTTTTTAAAAGTGTTTGACAAATTATATTAAAAACTATATTCCCCTAATACTGCTCATGTGGCTGAAAAGAAACCAGTTATCTAGATTTTTTTTTTAAAAAACAGGGGTTGTGTGCATTAGGCAATCCCTCTTTGTTTGAAGGTTCCTCCAGAAATAAGCTGATCCCACTGCTGGAATGAACCTGTAAGCAAGTGCTTAGTTTCCCTACACCGCCACCACAGGAGAAATGAAGCATTACATGGTGGTCATTAAAATCAATGGGCTCTCCTTTACGGCTAGTTGATGGACGTACTCAAATAAGGAGTAAGCAAAACCTTCAAGATCATTCATATAAAGAACGTGATAGTATGAGTTGTTTGGAAAAATCATGGTTTGTGATTACAAATGCTAGTTTGACCTACAAATTAAAAAAGGAGCGAGCACTTGCAACCATTAGCTGCAACCACATTGAAGACACTTAGTCTATAATATATAGGGCAGTAAAATGCATGATTTAGCAAGATGAGGCCAAAGCTGTCACTTGAATACAGTAGGTTAGAGACTGGTCAGTTTGGGGCATGTTAGGAGGAAGTGATTATCTTTATTATTTCAAGAATAGATCTTTAGTAAATAGTCCTTGAGTTGTACACCATTACAGTTTCTACAGGAGTCTCCATCCAGCTTTCCTAGAGTTGTGATGAGATATCTTCCTAGTAATGCAGTGATAAGTTCCCCACCCCTGAAAGTCTGGGAAAGCAAGGTGACGACTCTTGTGAGAGGTGTAATGCAGCCATATTGGTTGTCACCAGTCTTTACCAGAAAACGGCATAACTAAAAAATATTTTACAGCTGGGCAAAATAGAACTTTAAGGGCTACTTTACACAGAGTATTTTGCGTAATCCACGTCAGAAAAAAACGCCCGAAATCGCCTCCCATTGATTTCAATGGGAGGCGGAGGCATTTTTTTCCCGCGAGCAGTAAAAAACGCTTGTGAGAAAAAGAAGCAACATGCCCTTTCTTCGAGCATTTTTGTCTGACCTCCCATTGACCTCCCATTGACATCAATGGGAGGCAAAGATCGTGTTTTTCGCTGCGGTTTTAGCCCGTGGCACTCAATGGCCGCGGGCAGTATGTGCCCCGAAGAACTTGGCAAATGTTCTCCCGGCAGGTCAAAATCTGCCTCAAAATTCCTGAAGGAATGTTGAGGCAGGTTTTTCCGCCTGCAAAAAACTGTGTGAACAGAGCCTTAAGCATTTACCTTTTGTTTCAAGGGAAATGACCTTGATGTTTATCATTATACCAATATCCAGGATCACAAACTTCCTAAAATGTGCTCTGCAGAATGCGGTTGGCTGTTTACTATTCCGTGTCCTCATCATTCATCCCCTACTTTTATGGGGTTCACTTTATTTTCTGAGTGCCTCTTGCTAACCTCATTTTAAAGGTCCTGTTGCCCACTTCAGTTTCAAGGACTTGAGATCCTTGAGATGTCCGGATACCAAGAAAGGAGATTTGTTTCTGACAATCAAATCCTGTAGCTAATCAGAAACTGTCAACACGGCCTGTCTATATAGTAATAAAATATGTGATGTAGAGGCACGGAGTCTCCCAGTAATATATAAGCAATCAGTGGTAGCACGCTCCATGCAATGAACTCTGCCACCAGCCAAACAAAGGTATCTGATAAACATGTGTATATGTGGCGAGCCCGGATCAAGAGCATTCCAGCGCTGCAGTGAAGCCCAGGTCATTCCCATTATCAAAAAGAACCTGTGAATGTCATTCATTTGTTATATGCCATCTGTGCAGAAAACAAAAGGCCACTTACACACTGTATATTTGGAATATAAACTACATGTATCATTTATATATATATATATATATATATATCACACATTGGGCCCTACATTTTCAGAGCAGAACTTTCTTATATACATTAGTCTCCACTACGGCGTAAACAGTGGTGGCCAGTGCAGAATATTTTTTTATACAGTTGTCCATCTTCTATTTTATGCTATAATGCATTTTATATATACACACTACATGGCCAAAAGTATGTGGACACGGAGATGAGATCTGTGTGTATTTGGTTAGCGTGAGCATTTCTTTGCCACTTTCTCCTCTGGGAAGGCTTAATACTAGATTTGGAGCACAGTTCCATGAGACTAGGCACAAATGTTGGGAAATAAGGACTTCGATTTTGGAATATGGTTCCATGAGTACAAGCACTAATGTTGGGAGACAAACCTGCGTTGCCATTCTAAAGGTGTTCATTAGGGTTGAGGTCAAGACTGTGTAGGGCAGTTATTTTCCACACCAAACTCCAGTATTCTATGCACCTTCCTTTGTGTCACACATTGTTTAGATGATTTTAAAGATTACGTGAGGCCATCCTCGGCTGCTGCTTATCAAACTGTATTAGGAAGTCCGAAGGGCTTTGCAGGTTATGCAGTCACAAATGACTTCTGTACGTAAATACACGCTAGTCCGTTCTTTAAGCACCTAGACCTCGAATAGTCTGATTAAGATATGAGTATCTGTTACATGCAATATCTATCAGGACTAAAGTGTTATTTAGTCAGTGAGGCCCACAGCCTTTCCACAGAAGGACAGCACTATGCTCTCAATGTACTTAATACAGACACACAATAAGGATAACAGTTTTGTCATTAGCAACTTGTTGACGGTTTCCAAACAGCAACATATTTTGTAATTTGCACAGAACAAAACAAACTAAACAAGGCCAAAAACAAATCAAAGATACATTACAAATATTTTACATTTGCTGACTATTATCAGATATTTGGTCGGTTCCTGTCTCAATTTCTAGTATATAGCATATGTCATCATCATGTTCTTCTCTGTAGGGGACTGTTTTTGTGTTTATCTAATGTCAGTACTTTTTTGAATGGTATATTTGATATGGGATCTGTATATGCTGTATGTAGGTTTGTGAATAATGCATACTTCATTGCTGGATGTGACCTTTTATCTCATGATAGATCATCAAAGATTTTCTTTTAGGCTGCAATGAGATTTGGATATACAGTAGAGAAGCAGCCAGTAATGACTTGTCATTGTCCAATTCCTTTTACCTGTCAACAAAAATATATCCACATTGCTGATATCATCCATTTTCTATTCTCCTCCAACTAACCTTCCGGCCTGACATTTAAAAGAGATTTATACAATCTGAAATAGACAGTTGTGCTTTGTAGACATGATTCCCTTACACTGGAGACAGATGCAGACATATAAACAATAAACAGCCTTTGATGTTGATCACTACTAATTTTTGTAGGCTCTGCAAATCGGCAATGACATCTCAAGAGCGTCTATATTCTACATGTATGTTAACCCTCTCTCCCGTATTCCACAGTCTTCCTGTTCGTCCCAGGAGAAGCTACACCAATTACCATATCAACCAACACCCGACGAACTCCATTTTTTGTCCAAACATTTCTGCACGGAGAGCATTGCCAGCGATGACAGATGCCGGAACACACCATTGCGCCCTCGCTCCAGGAGTCTCAGGTGTGTGAAGTCTGCTACTGTCACAGAGAGAAATAATCAATCAAATTTACATTTAGTCTTGTCCTAAACGTGAAATGTGATCATCTGATAGTCAACCTCTGAATACAAATTGTTTACAAGAACGTGATCAGTCTTATAGAGTATTTCCTTTCTGATGACTGTAAATTCAAGCTTTTCCAGGCTCAGGTGGACTTCTCTCCTAGGCTTAAAGTTCTCTCATCTCATTAGTGTGTGGGCAGGTCAAGTGGCAACTGCTGTAGTACTATTAGTGCAAACTTCAGGGTTTTGTTTTTTTTTTAAAGAACTTTTACATGTAAAACTCTTGTTCAGCATCAATAATGGTCCATTTGAGACAACGTGAACTCAGTGAGTTTAAGGTCAAGGTAAAGTTGTTCTTTACTTACTAACGTTAGGAGCTTTGTGTTACTGCTGATTTCAGTTAGAGACAGAATATTTGAGGGACAGAAGTTGTTCAACTCAATATAAAGCAACCAACTGGAGTTTCGTCCATGAAGGGTGGCAAGTAGAGAGGGCCTGCTAAAGCGGACAGTGTCAAACCATTGTCTTCAGTAATAGTCTTCCTTTTTGTGGACCCCTGCTATGGTGTTTTATTGTTTTCTACCTCTTTTTGTATTGCACCAACAGATTCATGGTCAAAAAGTTCTCACACTCAGTTTGTATGCAAGAAAATGTAGGTTGACTGCTGCTAAACCACTTTTCCTTTTTTTTTTGCTCCTGTCAGCACAGTGATAATCCACCCTTTAGCTGGACAGTTGTATAATGTATGTCAGATTGACTGCTATGGATGCTTTGTTTTAACTGCTACAGCCATTAAATTGGGTTTGACAGGGAGTTCCTAGAAACCAGTATATCTTAATGTCTTTACGCGGAACAGTATTTAAAACCATCGACAAATGATCAGTGGCTTGAAAAATCATGACAGAGGATCTGAAGGACATTTCCCTCAGTACGATGCTCACAGCCATCATGGGGAAAACTTCTTCTCGCTGAGGGTGCTGCGTCTTTGTCACCTAGCGATAGCACTCCCAAGCCCTCATGACCCGTGCTCTCGGCAGCAATGCCTCTACAAGTGGCATTTAAATTTAAGGATCATGCCGCCGATCATTATTACAGCAGCGTGGTTCATGAAGATCAACAATAAACACGTTTTGGTTCCTTAAACATCTTTTTCTTCATTCACACTGACCAAATATCGTTATGATCACATGGAGTGCAGGGTGGGGGACAAGGAAGCTTGGCAACACTTAAACCATACACATCTTTATAGTATAAAAAGAAATATGTGAAAAAATCTTTAATGTAGGTTAATATATTTATTGAAGTCACTTTTATATTTTGTGTGAGCTGAAAAGTTGTCATATTTTATGACATGTCTACGTTCCCATTGTGATCACCTTCTCCTCAGTGGGGAGTGATTTATGGTGGTAAATCATTGCCGGGTAGTACAGAGGAGAAGATGACTTTATTGGCCTTTATCCTCCAACCACCCAGATTGTGAATGTGAAATACACATTAAAGTTTCTAGCAGCTACAAATGATTGTCGTAGCTCTGATGTGAAATGTTCATCTAAACGCTGCTGTAGATCAGGACGCGCAGTTCTAGGATGGTGGTCTTTAGTCTGGCTGCTTCTTCTTTATTAAACACATGTGATTCTGACGGCTTGTTGTACTTTTCTGTTCTTGGAAGTAATTGTGTTGATTTATGAACTGCTTTTAATACCAAGTAAATTAAAAGACCATTTTACGTGTTGTCAGCCCTGGACGTACAACCGCCTGCTGTGACCACGAGATAATTATGATGAACCATGTGTACAAGGAACGATTCCCTAAGGTAATTTTATACAATTTTCTCTTTTGTATAATTTCATTGCTTTGTATTTTGTATTCCTTATTCCTCAGTCCTAGTTGCTCTATATTTGGCTTAATAATGCCTACAATTTCTATGTTGTACAATAATTACCTAAAATACAACTGTGATACATATGTCATACCCTAGCGGGGCGAAATGACTTTACACTCGAAGTGAACTACATCTCTACTATTTCTTCACTTTATCGGCCTGGATTATCACCTAACCTTGCCACTGAAACTGATCTCACCAAGGGCGTACATAACATCGAAGCAGACCATGTGTCTTCTATGGGGCTCACCCCTTGTCTATCGGGTGGTGGTAATCTGTACCGGACTCCCCTCTCCAAAAAATCTACTGTACATTGTTAGAAAACGAGAGTAAATTGGCACAAATGTCATGGAATAGGGTAGAGAAAAAAACAAGTCCTTCTATCCTGGGTGGCAAAACCAGGTGCCATATTGGAGGGGGACATTTTGAACTTTGCTATGGGGCCCCTTATCTTCTAAGTACACAACTGGATTTTACTAAAGTTGTTAGTAGCCTACTTATAAATGTAAAGGCCTTTACGGCTAATCCTTCAACAAATGAATTGCTTAAATGCTTAAAGAGCAAGTCCTTAATGGGTATTTCAGTTTCCGAAAATTTAGCTTCTCTATTGTTTAATGAAAAGTTAAGCAACTTTCCAATATAGTTTGTGTATCAATTTCTCAATGTTTGTAGGATCTCAGCTTTGTGTAGTTTAACGGGAGCCTTCATTGTTTACTTCTAGAGGTTGAAATTCTGTCCTGGTCATGTGATGGTTACAGTCATTCGGCTCATTATAATGGAGGGCTCTGAAAACTGTACTGTAACCAGCCGTGCACCAGTGTGATCACCACATGACCAGGGCAGATTTTCATCCACTTGAAGTAAACAATGTATTTAATGACAGCAAGAAAAAGATCTTAAAACCCACGAGGAAGTGATTAACCGTGATTAAATAAGGGCTTTTTACAACACGGCCGATGCAGCGAGCGCCGATCAACAAGACATCGTTGATCGGCGCTCATTTGCTCCTGTCACACGGAGCTATGGATGGGGACGAACAGTCGTTACTCCGATCACTCGTCCCCATACATTATCATCTCGGCAGCGCGTCTCCCTTTTTACACAGGGAGATATGCTGCCGACAACGATAATATTTTCATATTTTACTTTTTTAAAACTATACAATCAGCAGATGATCGAGCGTTTGCTCATTCATCTGCTGATCGCTGCCCGGTTTACACAGGGAAATTATCGGCAACAAGCATTATATGAACGCTTGTCTGCATGATAATCGCCTAGTGTAAAAACCCCTTAACGTTTCAATGTACAATGGATAAACTTTATTTGCAGAAACAAGGAAAGCCCTTAAATATGATGTTAATAGAAATGTTTCTGTGGAAAGCCATAGAGGGAATTTATTACCCATAGGTTGCGGTTTGCAGTGAGCAAACTAAAATGATTTGATTTTTCTAAAATCTTCTTTTTATTAAATTTTTGTATCAACTAATTGTTATTCCATCACCTTGTTCTTGTCTTTACTAGCTCTAAGCGCTGGTTATAAAGGTAACTTTCGACTTTTACTTTCAATGCCCATATTTCCTCAGGCCACAGCTCAGATGGAAGAGCGACTTCAGGACATTATCACCAACTATTCCCCTGACAGCGTGCTTCCGCTACCAGATGGCGTGCTCGGCTTCACTCACCATCAGATCGTGGAGCTGGCACGAGACTGCCTGGACAAATCCCACCAAGGTCTCATAACCTCAAGATATTTTCTGGAGTTGCAGCAAAAATTAGAAAAGTTATTACAAGAGGTAACTCATAGTCTGACTTGCAATAAAATATAAGAAAGATCAATTGTATACAAATGGAATGTTAAATTCCCAGGATTCAAATCTGTAGGTGATAGAACAAGGCTTGTAGTTGCCCTGTTCCTTAAATACTGTAATATTTCAAAAGAAAGCGGAGGTTTACACAGATTCCCTTTGTCTAATCTTCTTTTATCTTTAAAGAGGAAAAAAACCGATTTAAAACAATTATGAAATAAAGACAATCGTATAATACTTATTTTTTTTCTTTTAAACATAATTTTAAGTAGAGAAACCAAGGTCTTTACATTCTTGAATACTACTGGAATATTGCTTTGCTGCGCTATTGTTTACGGTAAATCCACAGACACCCGGACTGAATGCCGACAGAACCCATTAAAGTCAATGGGTTTCGTCGGCCGCCGGTGGTGTCCATGTTGCAACAGAACCGTTGTGTCTGGCATTCCGTTGTTCTACTTCTCTGACGGAGCAGAACAACGGAATGCCCTGACGCAGATGTAAACAGGGCCTTATTGTATATTTTTTTTCGTATTGTTTGCCAACCTGGAAGTCCAGAATAAAACCTGTCTGTATAATAAGCAGAAGTCCAGTGATATTCGTATTTACATGATTATTCTCAGCATGATCAGTATAAATTGACAAAAATACGTCAAGAATACGGGGATAACGCCCTGCCAACAATTAAATATACTCTATGGGGAATTGGACATAGATGAGTTAAATGCTCTTTATTACTGATCACTAATGTAAAGTCATTTTAAAAATCATTATACGGATGGTTGACTATACTAGTGAAAATCTGGTACTCTTATTAAAGGGGTATTTTAGTTTTAGCAAATTAGGCTTTATCATATTTTCCAATATATTTTCTGTGTCCATTCCTCACAGTTATCAAGAACACCGCTGTGTGTAGTCTGTATGAAACGTAAAGAAAATAACCAGGAATAGGGCGGCAAAAAAGATGTCGGATAAGCATTTTTGGTTTACAAGATATATTACGATGTATTATCTTTGCACACACTATTGATTTTTGGGGAAAAAATTGTAAACGTAAGAAAGGCACGCTTAAAAGATGAAAAAATAACCTGTCTGCCTTTAGCTACCATTAGAAAAAGCTTACTGCATATGATTTATCCGTTGAGCTCAATAATAAAACAGTATGCCGCAAGCTCCCCGTAGTGGTGGCTGAAGGCAAACCGAATTTTATTATTTACTTCTGTGCAAGGGATTTGGAGCTCTGTTACGACACGGCTATAAGTATATATATTATAAATGAATTAGCACAGCCTGATAGACTTTAACCATTAAGTGAAGAAGCTGATGAGACACGAGGAGACAGTCTTATAATTAAAGTTGTGTTTTAGGTCACGGTAATTACTAGAAAGAGCAAGGTCACATTGCTGGATCACTTTACTAATGTAATTAGGGCGTTCAATACAAAGTACATGTTTTGGTGACATAAATTTCATTTCTGATGTGAAATCAAATGGGTGGAACACAATATTATCATTTTAAATATTGTCCTGTGACTACCACTTGTGAGCTTGGCATTGCTCATGAATGGGAGTGATGCTGCCAAGTGTGACTGATGTTAATGAATTAAACCAATACAGAATTATATGCAGCGGCCTAAATGAGATGACAAGATGAGTTTTTATAATTTGTTCCTCCATGTCCATCATTGTCCAACTAGGTTTCAGCACAGATCACATGACTCCTAGTCGTTCCCGTTCTAGGTTAATGTAGTGTTTTTTAGTTAGAATAGGCAGTATATTTATGAAGAATTCCTAAACTCCAATTTTGATGGACAGGTCAAAATTTTAGAAGTCCTTCTTAGACAACTCCCAGTAGTCCAGTTATTCATACATTTCTAAGAGGAATAACAGAGAAACGGCACGACGCAGAGCCCTATGAAAATAAGCTCCAGAATTTTTATAGTATAGAAAATGTGAGTATTTACTAAAACAGTCATGTCAGCAGAGCTGACAGATCTTTAAGAATTGGGAATCACTATTCCAGTGCAATGAACAATTGTCATGTATCTGCTTAAAGGGGTTGTTTGATATAGAAAACCGATTCTTTAAATACCCTATTGGGGGTTTCTGAGTTTATAAAAGGGGTAGATGTCCTTGTTAAGGACCCTTATTTAGAAGTCAGAGTGGAGAGTGGCTACAAAGAGTATCTCTCACTCTGGAGGACCCAGCACATCTGTGCATTATATGGATAGCTCATTCATTTCAAAGGGAACTGTGTAATGCTTCACATCACCCGTGATGGCACTGCAGGGTAACTGAGCACTTGGAGTGGCAAACTATTTGATCAGTTTATTGTTAGAGGACCATGCTAAACAAAGGGGATTGTTCAATTAAAGTGTGTGTATATATATATATATATATATATATATATATATATATATATATATATATATATATATATCCGGAATAACTGCCCTTCCAAAGATTTTAGTTTAGTTTCTCTAAAAGCCTTTTGTTACCCAAGGTTTGGTTTGAGAGAGACAAGGCCTAAACTACTTTTTTCATAAAATACTTTTTTTTTATCTTCCAAATATAATGATCTATGTTATAGGATATTTTACCAATGCTCACACACCACTTTCAGAGTATATGTGATGTTTTTGTGAATAGATCTCAGTCCTTGCCTTGAAGCATGCTGCGTGTGAATTTTATTATTTAGAGTGTGAACATTATGGTCTGTCTCGAGAGTTTATAAACCGAGGTCTTGAGACTTAACAAGCAATTAGAGATAAGAAAGCATAATTCACAGCATTTGGTTAAAGCCAAGTGAATTGCTCCTCCATCTTCATTAGTCTTTGCAGACACTTGTATATTTAATTAGATGGATCTGCCCGACTCCCTCGGGTTATAGTTTGTCTGTTTTGGTTCCATGGTTTTAAAGCTAAAGACAATTGGAAAGTTCTCTACTCACTGACCACTGAAGACAGTTACTTAGTTTGGTTCTGACATCTCATACATAATAATAAAGATGAATGGTTTCTGCTGCCTGTTGCAAAACAAGGAAACTAGAATTCATATCTGTGAGCTCAGTGCCTACCAGTCAGTGAATATTAAAATGGAAAAACAAGGATAGGCAATAGCAGCTGCTTTAGTTTCGTTTTTTAGGATGAAAAAAAAAAAGGAATATGTCTGAGGGCAAATCCCTTTAAGTAAGGCCATCTATTAAATGTGAATGGCGCTCCAAATCCTCATTTGGGGAGCCAATTAAAAGTGTTATTTATATGTAAATTGACGCAGCAGTGGGGTCCTAGATTTAAATCCGACCTAGGGCAACATCTGCATGGAGTTAGTATGTTTCCCTATGTTTATGTGAGTTTCTGCTCCACACGCCAAAAACATACTGATAGGATAATTGGCTTCCTATGAAATCGGGGACAGCAACTGATGTAAATGGTGACCATCTCTACAGCGCTGCAGATTTTTTTGGCGCTATATAAGCATCATTAAATAAAGGCATAAAAACCATGCGGTCACCATACCGCTAGAATTATAAAATGGCTGAGTAGAATTTTGAACAACATAGTGGATGGTGAGTTCGATAAACTGTGAATAAAAGTGAAGGTCACAAAATGAAGGCAAGTGTGAGGGTTCCTACTTGGGCAACACCACATTTTTAAAGGCTATGTACATCTTTTGAATGTTTTTTTTTTTTTTTATATTTTCATTTAAAATCATAAAAAAACATTAATTTATTATCACTTTTTAAATTGACTTTTTTATTAAAGTTTTTTTTTTACTTTTTGTGATACAGCTTTTATGTATCATGTATGCATAGAGGCTATATTGTTCTCTTTCAGCTGCTTTCGTTAGTTCAGCTGAAAGCAGATCCTTATATCGATCACATAAAAATAAATTTTTTTAAATAAGTCAATTCAAAAAGTGATTACAATCACAAAAAACATTTATTTATTTAAAAACCACTCACTCAAAGGTGTATATATATATCGCCTTTTAAGTATTTTTATACACCCCCCCCCTCCCCCGCCCAGTCATGTGACTTGTAATGTATTTAGTGTAGTCCTGCATGGAGTTTAATATTGTGTTAGGTGACAACAAAAACCTTCATTGTGTCAATTTTAAGCTCATATTTTTTACCTTTTCTGTTCTCTTTTGATCTTTATAGGCTCAAGAAAGGTCAGAGAGTGGAGAATTGGCCTTTATTAAACAACTGGCCCAGAAAATCCTAATCGTAATAGCACGGCCAGCACGTTTGTTGGAATGCCTGGTAAGAATAAAAGCCTTTGTATTTGCCTTTTGATCTTTTTAAGATTAGGCAGACTAACATGAGATGGGTACTGCTGACTCGATAGATTCTTTCCAATGATGGAAAATTGCTGCAGTCGTCCAATCACATGTATTTAAAAATTGTTTTAAATAATAAAACTTGAATCTTCTCTGCTGTCAAACTCCCTTTTCTAGACCATTCCTTTTTTAATACATTCTAAACTATATGTTATTAGTGTATGTGAGGTTTTCTAAATGTTAATTACGTCTTTTGTGTAAACCAGGAATTTGATCCGGAAGAATTTTATTACCTTTTGGAAGCGGCGGAAGGCCATGCCAAAGAGGGGCAAGGTATTAAAACAGACATACCTAGGTATATTATCAGCCAGCTGGGACTGAATAAAGATCCACTGGAAGGTAAGCACGTCATGTATTTCCATTTATGACAACTACACAATGTACATGCATCCTCTTTGAACCGTTTAGACGCTGTAGAAATGCCCATAACTTCAAGTGAGATAGCTATATAGGATGGAGATGTCTCAATCAGGACTAGGCTCCTGCTCCAGAGAAGATCATGCGCCTCCTCCCTCATATAAGGAAAGCAATGCTGTCACTGTAAAGGTGCAATAAGGTATCATTGTAATAATAATGATATTGTGCGTTATATAAATGAATTCACTATTGTTTTTTTACATTTTTAATAAAAAAAATTTAAGGATCCTATATAGGGCAATATAAATATACAAACTAATGTAGCTTTGGAGCACAACATAATCTCTTAGGAAGTGAGCCTATGTACATGATTTCCACTGGTGGCATAAGCCTTAAAATTAAAGGGTTCCGCCGGGTCTTAAGCATTTCAAGTGCCACGTCCCCTTCCTTGTTTACATAGGCACAAGACTGAATGGGATTGAGCTGTGCATGGACAAACCGCTTGCCTGTGTAAACAATGAAGTAGGCGCGAGGCTTGTAGGAGCACCGCGTCCCCCCTCATTGTGCTGATCGGCGAGGGTCCCAGGATTTGAAGCCCCCACTGATGAAAAATTGATGACCATGCTAATAATAAGCCATTATTGTTTACATTTCGGGCAATTTCTAATTAGGTCCTCTGGAATTGGGCGCATCCATTTTAGTACATCGCAGCAAATAAAAGTAATAGAAACACTGTGAATGTGCTCCACAACACATGTTCTTAATATGGCAACATACAAAATGCAAGTCAATATAATTGCTTTAGAACAAGTATGTAATGATCTAGATTGTTAGTATATTAATGTATAATATCAAAGTTAATTACGCACAGGACATACAGTAGTACAGTAATACTATGATAGTCGAAGGCTGACTAAAATTAGAAAGTCGTAAAAAAAAAAAATCCCCCGAAACACCTCTACTCCGGTCTATGGGCTCTAACCAGTTTTGCGGCTCATGCCCATTCAAGTGAAATACCCAGAACACAGTCCATGGACAAGAGTGGTGCTGGGTATAGGAAATAAAAAGAACTTTTTTTTTTTTCTCATCTCAGACAACTCCTTAGTATTATCATGCCAAGGAAAAGACTTTGAGTTAAAGTCTAGAGTCATTACTTTGTAGAAGGTAGAACACAGTGGAAAGTTTTCTAAGAGGTTTCATAGAATTTATAACATGATCAATACGGATCATTTTGTAATGTAATGAGAAGAGCAGACGTTATTACATAGCTCTTACCAGTACCTAATTTTCTTGCTGGAGACTTGGATATTTTATGAGCAGCATTAGGATTCCACGTTTGCCGTCAAACAGAATGACTATAAAATGATATCTTTTTGCTAACAGCTGAGCATTATTACCTTCAGCTGCATGCTGGAAAGAGCCGGGCTTCATCTCTTATCTGCCAAATTGTTACCTTTTTATAATGTTTGCAAACAAACAACTTGAAGGGTATCCACGCTGGTAGCACAGGATCTGAACCCAGCAGCAGCTGCCTTCATGATGACCAAATATTCCTAATAGAGTAGTCACGCATGAATTACCGGTTGATAATAGCACATGAATAGACGGTGCTTTGAAAGCTGGACCACAACAGATTCATCATCTGCTAGATACCGGTGCATTTCTCAACTATTCCCTAGAGGAAATTTTTTTATTTTTCCCCTGTGGTTTTTAAATTGCCGTCTTTACCTTCTTTTTCTCTTTTTCTGTAACGCCAGTCTACAGAAATGGATTCAATCAATGACATAAAATAGGCAGATGTTCAATGGTATTTAGATGAGTTTTAAAAATCTCTTCAGGCATTTCAATATGGTTCCCGGGATTCTTACTTTAAGTGCTGACACTGGGATTCATTCCATTAATACCTACTGTTTGCAGATATTATGTGCCTCCGAGATAACTGCTACTGGGCAAGGCTCCTTTTGAAATGGAATTGTGCATTTTGCCTTGTTCGCCGTGACATTAGCTACTTTAGGAAGAATTTTCAATAGTATTTTAAGATATTTGAAGCAGAATAAAAGAATTCATGAAACTGAAGCAGTTTTCCTCAACTGCAATGATCACAGCGGATGGCAGGTACATTGAAACAGAAAAGAAGAACTTATGTGACATGGTCCATGCGTTATTTCTCCTTCCTGATCATTTTAGGTTTGATTTTTACTTACAGTAACACTTTTTTTTTTTAATGTTCCTACACATGGATAGACCATGTAAGGTCAGAAGACTCTCCCCCTGATTCTGTTTTATGGTACCTAAAGGAGTTGTCTCATGAATGCAAGCCTTTAAAGATAGCCCCCCTGCGATCAGCAGTTATCGCCTGAGAAAGCTTTAAGTGGCCATACATTCCCCTAAAAATAGTATTATATGCTGGACATTAAAATAAACGGCCAACTATGTAATACATGTACAGGCCAGGTCAATAGCTGTTCTTACCGGCTCACCAGTCTAGGTCATAGAGAGAGGTCAGGGGCGGTGGTGTCACTATAATGTCATCAATATGCAGCTACTTTAATAATGTTATAAAATCTAGATGTATGTATTTGTACAGTATGTAAGTTTCTAGATTTATTTTTTTTACGCTGCCTATATTAATTTCTCAAAGCAAATCTTGGATTTTAAGACCATAGTCCAGCGTTTGTAGGTCATTAAAGATGCCTAAGTAATAGATCAGTTTTGAGATAAAAATTTCACATGGCAAGTAAGGGTCCATTTTACACTGGCCCATTTTGGCCATAACATCGAGCGCTGATCAACGAGACAAAATTGGTATTCGTTTGCTCCTTTCACGAGGCGCTATGTTTGGGTATGAACGCTCATTACTACGAGGGCTCGCCCATATACATTTCTATCATGTCGGCCGCACGTCTCCCTGTTTACACAGGAAGATGTGCTGTCGACAATGATAATAGTTTAGGAAGCTAAAACGATTTACTCGTTCATTGACTGATCGTTGCCATGTTTACACAGGGTAATTATCGGGAACGTGCGTTCTGTGAACGCTCATTTGCCCGATAGTTGGCCCGTCTAAAAGGACACACAAGTTGGACATCCTGCATCAGCAAGGTCTTTAAATTTCACTGATCCTGTAAACCATTTAGAGAAACAGGGGCTATCCATACCCCAGGTTCTCTCAGCCTTTGGTACATGTACTCCAGGGGTTACTTGCCATGTCTCTGGGGTACTCACTCCGTGGCCTTTCTGTACTTTTAATAGGTAGCACAGTGCATTGGGGTTAGTTTGATGTCATTAATTTTGGTAGACGGGGAAGTTGGCTTTGGAACGTTGAGAAACACGGGTGAACAATGGCTTGAACAGTGGATTGTAGAGAAAAGCTAGAGCAGGCTACGTGGAACGTTATCCAAGACAAATGGAATTAATTACCAGCTGATTTCCTTTTAAAACTGCAAGATAGTCTACATAAAAAAAAAAAAGTCTGATGTTATATTTGACTGCACCTTCACATTTTAGTATAGCTAGCCCAAAACCAGCGTTTGACTGGACCACCAGGGTAACAGTCCTATGGTGGGCCCAGGTTCTTACAATAAGCCCTAAATGTCAAGCTGTAGACAACCCCATTTGGAGTTTTTCGTGTTTATTTACCTATTCGATCTTCGTAATGAAATGTCCTGCGTGTGCCATGATAACAGCAAAAATATTATAATTCAACTAAAAGGGGACATGTACATTTTCTGTATAGATGGAGGGTGGGTCCTAATAATTTCCTCTTGAGGACTAAGGGAACTTCTGTACACTGGAAGTTGTTTTTACACAAGTAAAATAATTGATCATTAAAAAAAAATAATAAGACCATCTGTGTACACTGGACCATTTGACTTTTTCTCCTTCTTCCTTCTTCTTTTCAATTTGAGTTATTGGGCAATAAGTACTTTATTGTTTTTTTTACCTGGTACTGCTACAGTGGATATATGTAAAATGTTATAGGTGACTTTATTTACAAAAATTCCAATTCTGAATTCTTAACAATTTTTGAAGATTTTTATCATTGTATTATTTGTTTATGGCTAACTTAGCTGAAAATATTATTTTAAACACATTTTTAGAAATCGCTCTACTTGCCAATTATGACAGTGGAACCGCAGAAACACCAGAGACTGATGAATCTGCCAGTGTAAGTATCCTACATCATATTTTCTTTAGATATGTTTAAAAACACATTGGGGATATTTATTAATACCGTCTTAATGTTAGATCAAATTTATCAGAGTGGTTTACGCTGCATGATAAATTTGTCTTCCTTATTCTACCTAATGGCTGGCATACTTGACATCAATATTTTGCGTAAAAAAAAAATGGCGCACACCCTTATCAAATCTGGCGCATTTTAGCAATGCCCTTTTTTCTACACACTTTCAAAACTGTATAGGAAAGTGCAAAAAGTGTCTAAACCACACAATAAATTTGGTGCACATCACTTTTTTTTTGCCATTTTTGACTTTTTGTGTCAGTAGTTTGGTGCATTTTGCTATTGTTCTACGTATTGCCATTGAATATCGCAGCTAAGTTATCCTCAACGTAGGGCAAATATTCAGTTTGCTGTCTAAATACATTGGTCAAGGCAGAGTAGCTTGTTTTGAGCCCCACATTATCTGCCCAGTCTCCCTAAGCTATGCTACTACTGTTAAAGGGATATGCCACAAATGCCTGATAGGTGTGGGACTGGCTCTTTCCTTATCTCTATTGATTTCGATGGAAAGGGCCAATTGTAAGCACAGCCACCACTCCATTGACTTCTATGAGGAAAGGGCCTGGTGTAAAACAGTGAATAAAGGTCATAGGATCCCCCATTCTCCCGATAGCTGAGGGCCTCAGAGGTGGCACTCGCGCATATTAAGAGTTATGGAATATCCTGTGGATATGCCATAAACGTTTAAGATGGGCATACCACTTTAAGAACATCTTTGAATTATAATATCAGTGTCCGATTTCCCCCAATCAGATTAATGTTTCCAATCTCCAATTTTTCATCTTTAAACTATGAAGATGAGTAATAATAGTAATAGTATAAATCATTATGACTGAAAATGTTATGTATTATATGCTATGATCGCTGTGATCTCTATAAGTGAAGAATTTCTGACAATTGAAACTAATTCCAAAAGTTGTAAACATAATTTTTGGTCCTGATCAATAACAAATCTTTTATTAGTTTTACCTTGCATTAGTGGTTTATAACCTTTGTAGGTTTTTGTTCTTTTTAATCACCTGTAGAAGAAATATCTGGCATTTTGGTGGTTTCAAGATGGTTGGCTTTACCTTATTTCACCATTCTCCGCAAATACAAATTGTTGTTATAAAATCTTGAGATAATTGTTGCATCCTTTATGGACCTATGGATGTTTTTTAATGTGTGTAATGTAAGTGGGCATTGGTCACAAAGACCATCTTTTGCTCTGATGGGCCTGTCCTGCATTACGCAGACAATGCATTGATTTCAACGAGAACAGTGTAACGCTTAATTTCATCTGTGGTTGCGCTGCAGATAAATTAACATTTACTGCCAGGTTTTCCCACAAATAACTATTTTTCTCTTATATGTTTACGCAATTGTTTGTTATTTTGCTTCAAGGAAGTATCTAAGCCTGATCAGCTGAGTCTACCAAAACCAGTTCCCAGTGTGACTATTCTGCAGCTTCACAGCACTTAGGGCGTATTCACACGTTTCGTTCATATCGTATCCTTTTAAAATTGCTGCCACACTCTATGGTTTTGCCACGATTATGTTAAAACCCCAGCAAACGCTGCAATATGAATACAATATGTGAATATACAGTAATGAAGCCTTTACACTCTGGAAATTGGACCTTTTTTCCCTCTCCGCTGGAGATGGTAACCGCTTGTCTTTTTAGAGATGACCCTACACTGAACAGTTGCTCACAGTATTTTTTACTATATTTGTACAAATTTATCCCCCCCTTGAATGTTTCTTCTCAAGACTAAAGGTACCATTACACGGCCCGACATGCGCCGTGTAAACAAGCGGCGATCAATGAGACAGCTCGTTGATCGGCACTCTTTTGCTCCTATTTCACAAAGAAATGATTGGCTATGTACAGGGACGAGCGCTCGTTACGCTGACCGCTCGTCGCTATACATTTTCATCATGTCTGCAGCACGTCTCCCTGATTACACAGGGATATGTGCTGCCGACAACAATGATTATTTTTAATTCTGCAGAAAAGAGTAGATGAGCCGATGAACTAGCGTTCGCCGACCGTTACCCTGATTACACTGGGCAATGATCGGGAATGAGCGTTCATATGAACACTCGTTTGCACGATCATTGGCTCGTGTAATAGGGCCTGTAATAACTGTTATTCCTCTTCTAAGTTATCAACCTGTTGAACAATTGTGCATGTACAATAATACTTCTATATGGTGGATATGCTTGTTTTATTTTGAAAAGCAATCTGTTGAGAGCCCTGCATGTATCGCATACGTTTTAAACAATAAACTGTTGAGGTTACAGAAGCCACTGTAAGGCCTTATCCACCCAAGCGTGCCCAATTTCCATTAGCAAAAAAAATGGATCGGTTTCATGCATATGACTGTCCGTGTTGCGTCAGTCTGTCATCCGTTTTTCTCATCCATGTTTCTTCTCCGCAAGCACTTCCTGGTTTCACTTATTTTCTTTTTCTGCATTTCTTTAGAAAGTGATCAGCGATTAAAACGGACAGCACAAGGATTTAGTTTTTTCACGCACTTATAGATATTAATTGTTCGAGGCTGGTCCTCAAAAACAGACAGAATAGGACATGCTGTGGAGTTTTCGCAACTGGCACGCGCTCCGTGAAAAAAAATTGGAAGTGTGAATAGCTCCATTGAATTGCATAGGTCAGTGTGCTGTCTGTTGTTGAAATGGACAGCACATGGACAAGAGATAAGTTAGTGTGAATAAGCCCTAAAAAAATGTCTTTCTATGTAACTTTTATATTTTACATTTTTTGTTCTAATTTCTTGTTTTAGAGCTCAAATCGATCACTAAAAATGAGAAGAAAGCCGTGCGAGAGTGACTTTGAAACAATGAAACTAATCAGCAATGGAGCTTATGGGTGAGATTTATGTTGGCAAAAGATGGTTGCTAAGGGCTGGCAGGATGGTACTTTACATTGCTCTTACATTGTTGTCTCTTGATGATGATGATTTTCTGCTTGTGTTCCTTCATTTGCTTTTAAATGTTTTTGAAAATTGACTTCAAACAACGTTACAATATTTATATGGAACAGACCGCTTTCTGGTGTTTGGTTTTTAGACTTCTATATAATAAAAAAATAAAACTTTTTAAAGTTAGTTAATTTTTCTTGTTAGTTATTTTAATAAGATTTAAATTTTTTAGAAATAATGAAACATTAGGCCACTTACTCCTTTTTTTGTTAATAAAAATTCCACTTCATCATGCCTCAGCCCCCTTCCCCGCTGCCCAGTGTGAACATGACCAAACCCGTATATAGCAGGGTCCATACATTGTACAAAACACACATGCAAAGCACCAGGTCTATTACGCAACATGATCACAGGGCAGGAGGGAGCCCAGTGTCTAAACGGAGCAGAATTTCTTACAATTTTTAATAAAAACAAATTTGGCGTAGTCCTGGACTACTCCTGTATTTAGCAATATTTTTGTTTTTATTATTTCTGGCATGGAAACCATGGTACTTTTGCATATATTCATCTTCTGTACACATTGACTTGTCACTTTGATCTCAGTCATCTATAGCCAATACAGCATTGGTGCTGCCAATAGACTGAACAATCCACATGTGGATTCAGGCAGTCCTAGAAATTATATTGAGCCAGACGAATTATGTGGGTGACATCAAACGACCGCTTTTGCTGAGTCGGGAGAAGTTCCAGGAGTGTAATACGGGGCCTTTTTATTAAGCCTAATGCAAAAAAAAACTTTTGTGTTAAGGTCCTATTACACCACCAATAATTGGCCGGTGCAGCGAGCACTGATCAACGAGACATCGTTGATCGGCGCTCGTTTGCTCCTGTCACACGGAGCTATGGATCGGGACGAGCGAGCATTACTCCGATCGCTCGTCTCCATACGTTATCATGTCTGTAGTGTGTCTCCCTGTTTTCGCAGGGAGATGTGTTGCCTACAACGATAATATTTTACTTTTTTTAAACGATCAGCAGATGATCGAGCTTTCGCTCGTTCATCTGCTGATCGCTCCCCTGTTTACACAGGGCAATTATCGGCAAGGAGCGTTCTATGAACGTTCGTCTACCTGATAATCGCCCAGTGTAAAACCCCCTTTACCCATAGTAACCAATGAGTCAACGCTTTCTTGTTCAAATTAGCTTTATAAGAATCCTGCAGAAATCTGATACCATTGGCAACATCTCTTCTTTTTTACTTCTAGTTTTTACACTTAAAGGCTATGTACACCTTTGAAATAGTTTATTTTTTTTATAAGGTCTATCAGTGTGTTTGGTGCAACTTTCTAAATACTTTTTGTGAAAAATTATTTTTACTTTTTGAGATACAGCTGCTTTGTATTCTGTATGAGAACTAAATCCGTCTGGTCAGGGGCACTGACGGGTTCAGTGATAGCGGGTCCTGCATGTCTCTGACAGGCAGGATCCACCTGTAATTGATCACATCTCAGTTATGAGCTTAGATATGATCGGTTACTGCCTGATCCTGCATGTTAGTCATGTAGGACCCGCTGACACTAAACCCGTCAGTCCCGCGGAGCTAACAGATACATGTTTCAGCACTAGATATAGCTGCTTTGTATACAGAATACAAAGCAGCTGTATCTCAGAAAGTAAAAATTATTTTTAATAAGAAGTATTTAGAAAGTTGCACCAAACACACTGATAGTTCTTTCTCGTAATAATTTATAATAATAAATGTAGATTTCAAAGATGTATGTAGCCTTTAAGATGGAGGAATCTGTTGCTCGATAGCATTGCATGGAGAGGCAATCTGCATACTGTACAGAAACGAAGCATCACCCAGACTTTATATGACTGACTATTCGTGATATTTTTGAAGGGTTGCATATAAGTCAGATTTTTATACATATACATATGTGGTTATTTTTTTTCTCAGCCTATTTAGTAATCCATATCCGTTCACACGTAGCAGTTTTTAATGAGATTTTGAGTATAAAGAAACAGTGAGTCATTGTATATTAAGAGCATGTGGGAATAGCGAAATATTTGTATTGAGAGGATAGATGTAATTACAAAAATACCAGCTGGTTGATATGGGATTAGAAGGCTGATGCTGTATCTTCTTGAAGGCACATGCGACACACTTGGTAGATTTAGATCTAATGTTGACAGTGCTGTGTTCACTCCACGTTTACATTACAGTTCATTTCAGCCTACACGTTTAAAAAGTGCCACCAAAGTATGTCCCAGACATATACAACTGTATGCCTAAGGGGATTGTTGGAAGGATGATGTCACAGTTCTGTATCAGCACTGTTCTTTATTTTTATAGTATAGAATAATATACCTGTATATTCTAAAGAAAATAAAAGAATCATGTTTGGGGAGAATTTAGCATTCAGGGCCAGCCTTAGGGGTGTGTGACCTAATGTGGTCATTATTATTCTTTCTGAAAGGGGTAACAGTGGCCCTGATGGCCTGGGCACCCAGTACTTTCATGCTATGTAGACACTTTACAGCAATGTTATTTTGTACCTAAAGACTATACCTTTTGAATAAATTTTTTGTATTGCATTATACCTATTTTCTGTTTTTAACAGTTTTTTATGACACGTTTTGCAGCATTTGTCTTCTGCAGCCTGCATGTATTCTCTTAATGTTAGGCTGCTCAATCCCGTTTAGTAGGAAATCCGTCAGTGGAGCTCCCTAAAGGCTCGCTCTTCAGCCACTCCAGGCTTTTCCTGAACACCCATATAAGCGGTATTCGGATCAAATTGCAGTTGATCAAATCAATTTTGATAAGAATACTACTTAGATGAGCGTTCAGGAGAAATCTGAAGAGCGTGCTATCAGGGAGCTCCACTGACGGATTTCATATTGAATGGGACTGAGCAGCCTGCAATGTATGAGAATACAAATGCCGCAGAAATGTTTTTGGGTGGGTTTTTTATAACACAAAATAGTATAATGCAAAAAACAACAACAAAAAAAAAAGATTTAACAGTGTCCATAGCCTTTAAATTTGTCTTTAATCAATACAAAATGTGTTTCAGCAAGGTCAACTAACCCATAGGTGTGGCCGCTATGTAGTCTGCCTTCCGGTTTGTCTGCTTGTGTGAGTCACTGTGAGTTTGATTTAGAATTAGTGGTTTATTGTATATTTTATTGTGAGGGTAAATGATGAATCAGTGTTGTATCATACCAGTTACATGGTTTCATTTCATGCCAAAAAATTATGCAACTTTATTCAGAGTACAAGACCAGTCTGAAGCAGAAGGACAGGTTTACAGAACCAAATATTACAGCTACCAGTTCATTTTCTATTAAATTAAACTTCTTGTATCAGGAAAGCGACTGACCGGAATACATCAAGAGGGTCTGTCAGCTCTCCTGTTTAAGTAAATACTTCAATTTCCCATGCATTGCTGGAGCAACTTTTCTTAGAACCCCACATTTGTGCCGTTCCTCTGTTATTCCTCCTGCAAATGTATAAATAAATTGACAAATGGGTGTTCTCATTGCCCTTGTCACTGTCAATGTTGGTCTTGTCTGATTGTATGGGGACACACCCTATTGAGAAGAGAAATGGTAATACCCAGTTTCCAACTGATTCATACATTTCCAGGAGTAATAAAAGAGCAGCAAAATGGAGCGTTGCAAGTCTTCTAAAAGACACTCCAACATTGTTATTTAATGGGGAATTCAAGTATTTACTAAAACAGACGGGTCAAGAGAGCCGACCGGTACTCTTTAAACACATCATAATATACATATGTGGTTTAATGCTGGCATATGATTATCACGGTAGTTAACACAAAAGTGTAATTTTATATTTAAAATAGCTTTGGCTAGATACATATGTCGGAGTTGTCTTCTTTAACGTATGAGTTTTATTTTGAGGATGAAGATATCCAATGGAATTTGCTTAAATATATATGGAGACATATGGGCGGACGTGGACTGCGCTACAAATAGCCTGGAGCACAGAGAGAAATACACTGTATTGTCAACCATTAGAAATTCATAGAACCTTATATACTCCTGGAGATTCTTACTTCAGGTTCATCCTATAGCCAGACTTTTACATTAACCAAATGTTCATTACGTTATTGCAATAAACCTCGGACACTTTACAGATTTGTAGCCATTTGTTGGTTGATGCATCTCCTTTGTTTGGAGGTAATATTAATATAGTCTTGTTCTAGAATAGTCTGGAACTAGAATCCATACCCGAAAAAGACCCCTCATTTACCATGACCAAACGGGTAACGTGGGGGAAGGGGTCAAATTCTTTGGGACCGACAAAGTTCTTACTAATGGAATATATTGCAAATAAGCTGACAGTATGGTAACCCTAAAAATAGTTTGTGTCCCCACTTTTGCAATATTGCATTATCGCACAGTATAAATAGCAAAATGTACTAGGCAGTCCGCAAGCAATGCAGATTATAATAACATTAGGAACCAACTGTAATAGTTAATCACAAAAACCTCTATATGCTCTTGATGGGGGGAGGTTTCATGCCAATGAAATTTGGCATTTCTGTCCATTTAAAGGGGTTTTGCCTTCATAAGGAATGACTGGCGTCTGTAACCTCCGGCGATCAGCTGTTATCACCGGGGGGGGGGGGGGGGGAGCAGCATGCAGGGGAAATTTAGTATTGCATGGCAGCCAGTTGAATGAATAGCGGACCATGTAATGTATGGATGGACCAGATCCACCAGAATAGAAATCGCTTTTACATAGCAGCTCTGATCTGGCTCGCAGAGGGATGAAGGGTGTTGAGCAGGGAATATTCTCTCTGTCCTTTTGCCCTTATTGGCTCAGGCTATATTGGCGCTATAGCAGAAAAGACATTTCCAAACGTGTGTAGATATGTTACCCTTGCGTTATCTGCTTCACATTAGCATTAGTAAATGCATATATTAAGTTGTTATGGGCCATGGCGCCATTGCTGAAAATGATGGTGGTTCATAGTGAAGATATCTTCGCTTAGAACATCTTGTAACAGAACAGTAAAGGGGCCAAGATCCCACTAGGACAGCAATGTTAATCTTCACTTTAAAGATGCAGTTTACTGGAGGCTTCTGCCAGGCATGTGACATTACAGAAAACACTGATAAAGCCTGGTAGCAATGTTTCATCCACATCCCCAGCAAAGGTCATTGTTGATCTTGAAACCTAACTCCCTAGAACACTGTGTCCAGGTGCTAAATACAAAGAACAGCATGTGAAACATACACACGGTGCCATGTATTGTTCTGTTCAGATGCCTGTAAATAAGCATTGTGTCACTGATATTCTCTGAAATGGAAAAGCAGCTTTGAAGATGATACAGCCTACATGGAAAAAACAAACGCTCCCGTCCAAACTTCTATTACTCACGATAAAAAAATGCAGACAGAGCTGCCAGTGTAATTTAGTTAGAAATCACAAGTGAAACAGATCCAGTGAGGATCAGGAGGCACAAGATGTCTGCGGAAGGTCTGGGTCTCCAGTCACCAGCATTGTACAGAACACCTCGAATTATTGATCGGTTATTGTAATCAATCATTCCTTGCTATAGAAGAACGTTATTCTACACTTTTTGTCTTTACAACTTCATGAAGTTAACAAAGTTTTAGGAATATAACATTGATAGCCTATCCTTAGTCATCATTGTTTCACCGGTGAAGGGTCCGATCACGCCAGCGAACGCTGCAGCCCTTTTATTGTATACACAGGCACAGCAGCTTTGTCTGGTACTGCAGCGAGATCACGCTGTGCTGAGTACAAATGTACATGAATGGGGAGAAGTGTATGACTCTGGTCGCTGATTGGTCAGCGTCATACACTTCTCTTTACAATGCCCACTTGGTAAAAAGGTAAAAAACGCCCAGTTATCTATTAAGAAACTAATTAGCATAAATGTAAAATTGCTCATAACGTGCTAAAAAATGATCGTTTTTCCAAATAAAAACCACTGTTATCTACATTACAGCCCCGATCACATTATGTAGGAGATAGGGCACTTTTAATTTGGTGACAGAGCCACTTTAAGGCCCAAATATTTGGAAACCAGGAAGGAGAGGGCCCAAGCACATCTGCTGGAAGCGAGGGCACTTGTATTGAACCAGGGCAACACTTTCCTAGCAAAGCTGCCCAAGTTGCAAAGAAGGAAAGGTCCCAAAAAAGTTGCAGTGTGTTCCAGAAGGGAGGATAAGAGAGGACAACATTTATGAATGCTACACTGGCCTGTGCATAAAATATTGCTTCAAAGCATACCACACATATATGGATTATGGTTATTATTTATTTATTCCATTATTATACCACCTTATTATGTTCAGATGTACTCCGCACAGCTTACATATGCACCACATTATAAACTGTAATACCAGTAAAACCCCAAACATAACTACTACCAAGCAAAATCTGCGCTCCAAAAGCCAAATGGCGCTTCCTCCCTTCTGAACCCTACAGTGTGCCCAAACAGCAGTATACTTCCACATATATGGCGCTTCCATACCCGGGAGGGGTGAAGTTTCCAAAATGCAGTCTTTTTTTTTTTTTGTTGTTTCTTATGTTTTGGCACCTCATGGCCTCTGCAAACCTATTAAGGTGACTTGAAAACATCCTAACCAAAAAATAAAAGGCCCTAAAATGCACAAGTAGCTCTTTCATTTCTGAGGCCTGTGTTTCGGTCAAGTAGCACACTGTTTGGGCAAGAATTAGGGTAATAAAGATTTACTTTCATTCCTCTTTTAATAACCGCTGCGTTATTGCAAAAAAAATGGGTTGAAATTGGAAAACCTCCAAAAAAAATTCACCACCACTTTGTGTTAATTTGTGTGAAATACCTTAAGTGTTAACAAACTTCCTAAAGACTATTTTTAATAGTTTGTGGGGTGCAGTTTTTAAACTGGGTGATTTATGGGGGGGGGGTTAATATATAGGCAACTCAAAGCCACTTCGAAAATGAATTGGTCCCTAAAAAATTCTGTTTTTGAAAATAATGCTAAACGTAACTTACTAAAAAAAAATAAAAGGACATTTAAAGAAAAAAAAAGGATGCCAACAAAAAGTAAACGTGTTAGAATTGATAATTGTTAACTATTTTGTGTGGTATAACCAGGGCCGACTCCAGGCTTATGTGGGCCCTTGGGCAACACACACTTAGTAGGCCCCTTTGTGGGGGAACTCACGGCTGCAGTAAAATAACAGAAAATATAACTTTTTGCCCCATATAGATGTTAAGCCCTGTTTGTGCCCTCATATAGAAGTTAGGCCCCCAGTTTGTACCACCATAAATTTAGTGCCCTGTGTAGATAGTGCCACCCCCCCTTTCCCAGGTGGTGCCACACAGCCCCCCTCCCAGGTGGTGCCACACAGCCCCCCCCACCCAGGTGGTGCCACACAGCCCTGCTCCCAGGTAGTAACACACAGCCCCCTCCTCCCAGGTAGTGACACACAGCCCCCTCCTCCCAGGTAGTGACACACAGCCCCCTCCTCCCAGGTAGTGACACACAGCCCCCTCCTCCCAGGTAGTGACACACAGCCCCCTTCTCCCAGGTAGTGACACAAAGCCCCCTCCTTCCAGGTAGTGACACACAGCCCCCTCCTCCCAGTTAGTGACACACAGCCCCCTCCTCCCAGTTAGTGACACACAGCCCCCTCCTCCCAGTTAGTGACACACAGCCCCCTCCTCCCAGGTAGTGACAAACAGACCCCTCCTCCCAGGTAGTACCACACAGCCCCCCTCCCAGGTAGTGCCACACAGCCCCCCTCCCAGGTAGTGCCACACAGCCCCCCTCCCCAGGTAGTGCCACACAGCCCCCCTCCCAGGTAGTGCCACACAGCCCCCCTCCCAGGTAGTGCCACACAGCCCCCCTCCCAGGTAGTGACACACAGCCCCCTCCTCCCAGGTAGTGACACACAGCCCCCTCCTCCCAGGTAGTGACACACAGCCCCCTCCTCCCAGGTAGTGACACACAGCCCCCTCCTCCCAGGTAGTGACACACAGCCCCCTTCTCCCAGTTAGTGACACACAGCCCCCTCCTCCCAGTTAGTGACACACAGCCCCCTCCTCCCAGGTAGTGACAAACAGACCCCTCCTCCCAGGTAGTACCACACAGCCCCCTCCCAGGTAGTGCCACACAGCCCCCCTCCCAGGTAGTGCCACACAGCCCCCTCCCAGGTAGTGCCACACAGCCCCCCTCCCAGGTAGTGCCACACAGCCCCCCTCCCAGGTAGTGCCACACAGCCCCCCTCCCCAGGTAGTGCCACACAGCCCCCCTCCCCAGGTAGTGCCACACAGCCCCCCTCCCCAGGTAGTGACACACCGCCCCCTCCTCCCAGGTAGTCCCACCCAGCCACCCTCCCTGGTAGTGCCACCCAGCCCCCCTCCCTGTAGGTAGCGTCTTTGCGCTTCCTTCTAGGAGTGGAATCCCCAGCCAGAGCATTCCTAAAGCTCTGGCTGGAGATTCCACTTCAGGATAAGCCCCAGACGTCACTGTCCATATATGGACAGTGTTGTCAGAGGCAACCCCAGAGCCATAGTCCCGGGCAGGGCGCTACTAGCACTCAGCCTGGGACACTTCTCTGCTCCTGACAACACTGTCCATATATGGACAGTGATGTCAGGGGCTTCCCCAGAGACAGAGTCCCGGAGCAGAGCCACAAACGCTCTGCCTGGGACTCCTACTCTCCTCCTGACATCACGGTTCATATATGGACAGTGATGCCGTGACGACGTCAACACCCGGCGGCCAAGTGGACCCGGGTTCGCCGGGTGCTGAGGCTGGCCCTGGGTATAATGATCTGTCTTGGAAGCAGAGAAATTTACATTTTTAAACAAAGTTTTCAAAATTTTCTGTACATTTTGGAGTTTTTCACAAACACTGAATATATTGACCAATAATTACCACTAACATAAAGTGCAATGTGTTACAAAAACTATCTCAAAGTCGTTTGGATAAGTAAAAGCATTATAAAGTTGTTCCCACATAAAGTGGCACATGTCAGATTTGAAAAACAGGGTTCTGTCAGGAAGGTCAAAACGGACTGCGGCATTATAGGGTTAAAAAAGAAACAAAAATGCACAGCGCAAACACAGCCTTAGGCCGGATTCACACGAGCGTGTGCGTTTTGCACGTGCAAAAAAATGCAGCGTTTTGCGCGCGCAAAAGGTCCATAAAAGCTCCGTGTGTCAGCAGCATATGATGCGTGGCTGCGTGATTTTCGCTCAGCCGCCATCATTATGACACTCTGTTTTTATGTTTGTAAACAGAAAAGCACGTGGTGCTTTTCTGTTTTCATTCATAGTTTTGACTACTGTAGCGCGCATCACGCGCGGCACACGGAAGTGCGTCCGTGTGCTGTGAGCGGTTTTCATGCACCCATTGACTTCAATGGGTGCGTGATGCGCGAAAACCGGTCAAATATAGGACATGTCGTGCGTTTTGCGCAGCGGCCATACGCTGCGTGAAAATCACTGACAGTCTGAACGGCCTGACTGACATCACTGACTAACATAGGTCCATGCGACACTCATGAAAATCACACGCGTAGCACGGACGTATTATACGTTCGTCTGAATAAGCCCTTAGTCTAATACTAGCCAGCATCAAAGAAATGTTTTGAAACTTGAGCCACAGAGGTAGAATAAAACTTAGTGGACTAAAATTGAAACATGGAATCCCATAATTTATGTAGTTTACATATTTGGGGTTTATTCATAATTTATTTAATCAGTTAATTTGACTGATGGAATTTTCTAAAGTACTTTGGGTAGTTTTGATTGAAATATTAATGGAAGAAATTAAATAATTTTGGCCAATTTTAACCACGCTGCCGCTATCACAAAGCCCTTACTTGTTTGTACAGTCAGGTTACTCTGAAAGATGTCATAGGTTAATTGCTGTGAAATATCTCAAGTGACATCTCAGTCTGTATAAGCTGGTCTAAGCTCTGACTGCTATAATTGTAAAAAATTGCATTTCTCAGAAAATACCTACAACCTTGCCTGAAACTTGAAATGTATCCAATTATATCATTTTTTCCTTAAGCAACTATGTGGTTATAATATATAATGCTGTATTTCCTCTAGCTTGACCTTTGACATATGTATGATGGTCGACTTATGGGAGATGTGCATATTCTAACATTGCATATGTATTATTCTTGTCACTGAGCTAGTTTGAGATTCAGCTTCATTTGGTCATAGTTTTCTTTACCTTCTTCCCGATTTTCCAGATTCCATATTCCTAAAACGCCATGGAAAAGACCGCAGTATAGACACATTTGATCTTTTGTTTTTATATAAACCCTGGTCTTTCATTCATGCTCTACCTAATGTCCATATACATTATATTTATTGAGTGCTAGATCGTTCCATAAAGTCAAAAGCTGCCTATTTCTTAGAATGATTGGTGAATCATTCAATGGGAGTAAAAAAAAAAATCACTGTTAACCTCCCTTGGTGACCAGCATGAAGCCATCTAGTTCCAGGTAGCATGTGAAAGTATAAAGGGATGCTGACATTTTTGATTTGGCATTAAAAGGTCTTCATTTTTTGGGGATCTCCGTAGAATAATCATTACATATGCTTTTCGAACCAAGGTTTGGCTCTTAATTGTAGAATTACCGTTATTTAGTTTTCTTTATACATCTGTTTGGACTTCTTCGTGTTGTATCATCCGTATGTAGAAGGTTGTTGGTACTCCCACCAGTCCAGAAACCCCAATCATTTTCCTCCAGTTCTGCTTCTTTCATATATTCATCATATTTCTTGAACTAGTATGGTGATTTCATGCATTTTTGTCTAACTCATTGGCCAATCTGGAATCAGTCTGAATTTCTATTTTCTATCATGGTTTGTTGATCAGATTGTAAAGGTACAAAGATGACCATGAGATAAGACCCTACTTTTTTTTATTTTTTTTATTCTACGGTTGGTAATACATTTTAAATAGCTGTCAGCCAAACGCTCAGTCGGCTGACTGCTATTCCTTCCGACTCCCCCATACACATGCAAGCACATCTGGGGTGAGTGCGTATGCATTCTCAGAGAGACTGCTGCTGCCAGACTCGTCTGACAACAGCTGATCTAATAACAAACAAAAGGATCAGGTGTGTTGAAATTCAACATGCCTCACTTTTCTCCCCCTTGGTGGCAGATGCTTATCAAACTGAGGTTGTTGGTGAGGTGCAGGTGGATAGGCATATTTCAGAGAAGTGATCATACAGTTAGGTCCAGAATTATTTGGACAGTGACACAAGTTTTGGCATTTTAGCGGTTTACCAAAACATATTGAATATACAGTTATATAATCATAATGGGCTTAAAGTGCAGACTCTCAGCTTTAATTTGAGGGTATTCACATCCTAATTTGAGGGTTTAGGAATTACTGCTCTTTAATATGTAGCTGCTTCTTTTTCAAGGGACCAAAAGATAATTGGACAATTATCTCAAAAGCTATTTAATGGGCGGCATGGGCTATTCCCTCATTAATCCATCATCAATTAAGCAGGTAAAAGGTCTGGAGTTGATTCCAGGTGTGGCATTTGCATTTGGAAGCTGTTGTGAACCCAAAACATGAGGTCAAATGAGCTCTCAATGCAAGTCAAACAGACCATCGTTAGGCTGAAAAAAATGAAGAAATCCATCAGTAAGATAGCACAAATGCTAGGAGTGGCCAAATCAACAGTTTGGTACATTCATGAAAAAAAAAAGAGCGCACTGGTGATCTCATGAACTCCAAAAGGCCTGGACGTCCACAGAAGACAACAGTGGTGGAATTCTTTCCCTGGTGAAGAAAAACCCCTTCACAACATCTACCCAAGTGAAGAACACTCTCCTGGAACTAGATGTATCAGTATCTAAGTCTACCATAAAGAGAAGACTTCATGAGAGCAAATATAGAGAGTTCACCACAAGGTGCAAACCATTAGTCAGCCTCAAAAATAGAAAGGCCAAATTAGACTTTGCCAAACATCTAAAGAAGCCAGCCCAGTTCTGGAACAGCATTCTTTGGACAGATGAAAATCAGATCAACCTGTACCAGAATGATGGGAGGTAGAAAGTATGGAGAAGGCTTGGAACGGCTCATGATCCAAAGCACAGCACATCCTCTGTAAAATATGGTGGAGGCAGTGTGATGGCATGGGCATGCATGGCTGCCAAAGGCACTGGGTCACTAGTGTTTATTGATGATGTGACTGGAAACAGAAGCAGCCGGATGAATTCTGAAGTGTTCAGGAATATACTTTCTACTCAGATTCAACCAATTGCAGCAAAGTTGATTGGACGTCGCTTCACAGTACAGATGGACAATGACCCAAAACATACTGCGAAAGCAACTCAGGAGTTTTTTAAGGCAAATAAGTTGAATATTTCGCAATGGCCAAGTCAATCACTAGACCTCAACCCGATCGAGCATGCATTTCACTTGCTTAAGACAAAATGTAAGGCAGAAAGACCCACAAACAAGCCACAAGTGAAGACCGCTGCAGTAAAAGCCTGGCAAAGCATCACAAAGGAGGAAACCCAGCGTTTGGTGATGTCCATGGGTTCCAGACTTCAGGCCGTCATTGCCTGCATAGGATTCGCTACAAAGTATTAAAAAAAAACATTTTATTTATGGTAATGTTAAATTTTCCAATTACTTTTGAGCCCCTGAAATGAGGAGGTTGTGTAGAAAAATGGTTGCAATTCCTAAACGTTTCACAGGATATTTTTGTTCAACCCCTTGAATTAAACCTGAAAGTCTACACTTCAATTGCATCTCAGTTGTTTCATTTCAAATCCAATGTGGTGGCATGCAGAGCCCAAATCATGAAGATTGTGTCACTGTCCAAATAATTCTGGACCTAGCTGTCACGGCGCGGGGTGTGGACCCACTGGGCCGTACCGCGTAGCGGGATAGCAGCTGGCCAAAAAAGTACAATACAATGTCTATAGTCCAGAAAGGGTACCTGAGGCAATGTAGACCGTAGAAGTGGATACAGGCTAAGATAAGGCTCCAACGGTAGACAGACACTCGTCGGGGTGTGACACAATAGGTGCAGCGGAAGACCCAACATGACGCCAACTCTTGACGGAACGGGATACAGCGTACAGGCAGCAGGAACGGGTAACACTGGGAACCGGAAAACTCTAGGAGACCATTAGCAATTACAAACTTTAGGTACCACAACAACGCTCAGGCAATGATCAAGAGGGCAGAGCCCCTTTTATAGTCCTGCAGCATTCTGGGCTAATTGCAGATTTTCTGCAACTGTGCGCGCACTGGCCCTTTAAGGCCGTGCACGCATGGGCGCATGCTCCCTGCGGGAGACAGTGTCCTGACCAGGAAGTGAGTGCCGTCGTCTCTCAGGAGGGAGATGCCGCCGAGAACTCACACGTCCATGGCCGTCAGAGTGTAAGTCAGGACGACAGTCCGCGGCCATAGACATTACACTAACTGTATGGTGCAGAGGCCTTCCTTTGGCTGCACCAAGGTCTGGTTATACATCCAGACTACTGTGATAATCTTATTGTTAAGATGGGTTCAGGAAGCAAATGAAAAGATATATTGAGATACATTTTTAATTTTGGCATGGACTTCAACTTTGCAGATAAGGCCCCAGGAAAACTATTGAGAAGCCCTGCTCTACAGCACTCCTGGTGACCTTTTTGCTGCTGACCAGTACTGATCTGTAGATTGTCTGTCCTTGTTAAAAGAAGCACCAAAATAATAGTTATGCTTGCGTTGGTTATCTTGTCACCTGGAACTGTCTTGGATACTATGTTTAGTGAACGTAAAAAAATACCTGCAAAATCAAAGTGTCCGGCGTTGTATTTAATTTCTATTGGTGATTGTTGGCATTTTCCATTCTCATTATCTGTCTTTTTACTTCATAAATGGCCTAGTATAGCTTGCTTCAGAGAATATAGAGTTGCTTAAAAAAAAATTAGGCTCACAATGACTCGATATGTTTTGAAAATGATTTATTTCCTTTGAACTTGGGAAGCAGCATCGAGCTCTGCTGGAAATTCGCCATGAAAGTAAAGAGAGCTTAATGTTTACCTGGCTTTTATTTCATGTGTAGTAGATTTATTGTTAATGTTATGAATGAAACCCATGGTTTCCTATTCTGCGGGACTTCTTTAATAGAATACATGGACTACATGGTTTGTTGTAAATTGTTGTATGTCGTACAATGTTTGCTGGTTACTCAAGAGTTGGGCTTTTGTGATTAGATATAAGGTTTGTACCACAGCATAGTTTCATAATTCCAGAAAATGTACATTTCAGATGAAGTCATATGTTATGAAGGAGTGCCTAAGTGAGGCTTTGTATGGGATTTGGGGGACTCGTATTGAATCCTGGTGAGAATGCCATTCTTTAGTCTATGTTCACATCATGCTGGGGTCATACATCAGAGGTATATGTCGGGAGTATGCTTTGACGTATACCTCCAACGTATGTCACTGTATGGCTTTACAGTCGACCATTGTGCTTTCCTAAGCAGTTAAAAACCAGGTAGCACCCTGACAGATGCCAAATGGGCAGTCTTTTGGCCTCTGTAGGGTGAATGGGGGCTAATGCTTAATTCTGGCGTTCACTAAACGTGATATGACCACCGCCCTTGTCGGACATGGGTGTTATAGATCAACACTGCTCTCTACTGGATTATGTAGACACCAAACAAATCAAGGAGACCAACTAATTATTTTCTGCCCCAAAGCTCAAACATGTCTAGCTCTTAAGAGAATTATACCAGTAGGAGGTACATTTTCGATTGATGTTTTGGTTGTTAAATTTCCTATAGAAGGAATCGATCTCTATCTGATCAGTTAATCTCATTCGCGAGAGAGCAAATACTTGATCCAGTTCCAGAAGCCGTTTTGCTCAAATTAAAGGTTTTTCAATTATTTAAGCTCATTACAAAGATTTTTCCTGCCAGCTCTTGACTTTTTAGTACTGTGTGTTTTCTATCAATAAGTGTTAACTAGAATTCATTATAAATCATGGATTTTTTTTCCTCCTCTCCAGGGCTGTTTACTTAGTTCGACATAAAGAAACACGTCAGAGGTTTGCAATGAAGAAAATCAATAAGCAGAACCTAGTCCTTCGAAATCAGATTCAACAGGCCTTTGTGGAAAGGGACATCTTAACATTTGCAGAGAATCCATTTGTGGTCAGCATGTACTGCTCCTTTGAGACGAGACGTCATTTATGTATGGTCATGGAGTATGTAGAAGGTAAGGTGTGTTTTTTACGTAGCCTATTTTAGACTGTTGCCGTTTCTGTGTTAGGGAGTCAGCTGGGAAAGTCTTAGGGTGGAGGTAAGAGAACGGAGATTAGAAACAGAAGGGGACAGTGATTTATCTAAGGGGATGTTGAAGTCGGTGATGAGTCTGGGTAATTCACAGGAAAGGAAGTGTGAGAGCCAGGCAGCAAAGTGATCAATAAAGAGACTCGCTGAGCCTGTAGGATGGTAAATGATTTTTAATACAGTACGTAAGATCCCGGACACTTTTTCAGAAAAATTAGCAAAGGCACATCTATGGTATTCTGGCTTTTCTTTAGACTATGTAAACCTTTGAAAGGGATTTTTTATTTTTAATAAAAAGGTCAGTCAGTGTGTTTGGTGCAGCTTTATACTTAGCTTTTATTAAAATTTATTTTTACTTTTTGAGATACAGCTGTTCTGTATCCTGTATACAGTGCAGCTGCATGGTTCGCTGAATCCTGTACCCGTCAGGTCCACGGGTCTGATGGGTTCAGTGAAAGTGGGTCCTGTGTGTCTCTGACGCGCAGGATCCACCTGTTATCCATCACATCTAAGTTCATAATGTGTCAGAGATATACATGACCTGCTGACACTGAGCCCGATTCAGGTCCTGGCGAACGATAAAGCTGCTCTGTATACAGGATACAAAGCATCTGTATCTCAAAAAGTATTATTATTTTTTTCACCACTTTATAAGTGCCCTATCTTGTCAATAATATGATCGGCGCTGTAATGTAGATTAATGCAGTGTTTTTTATTTAGAAAAACTCATTTTTGACGGAGTTATGACCTATTTTAGCTTTATGCTAATGATTTTCTTAATGGACAACTGGGCGTGTTTTACTTTTTGACCAAGTGGGCATTGTGGAGAGAAGTGTCCAATCAGCGTCATACACTTCTCCCCATTCATTTACACAGCACACAGTGATTTTACTTGCAGCCACATACACACACATTAACGTTACTCAAGTGTCCTGACAGTGAATATACATTACCTCCAGCCAGGACGTGATGTCTATTCAGAATCCTGACACTTCGGTAACGTTTGTGTGAGATTTACAGCACAGCAAGCGTAATCTTGTTTTAAATGACAGTTTACAGCGTAATCTCGCGAGATTACGCTTGCCTTGCTGTAAATCTCACACAAAGGTTACCAAAGTGTCAGGATTCTGAATAGACATCACGTTCTGGCTGGTAGTGATGTCTATTCACTGTCGGGACACTTCAGTAACGTTAATATGTGAGTAAGTGACTGCACATCGTGATCTAGCTAGATCACTATGTGCTGTGTAAATGAATGAAGGGAAGTGTATGACGCTGATTGGTAAGCGTCATACACTTCTCTCCACAATGCCCACTTGGTCAAAAAGTAAAACACGCCCAGTTGTCCATTAAGAAAGTCATTAGCATAAAGCTAATATAGGTCAAAACGATAAAAGTTTTTTTTAATAAGCTTTATTTAACTGTTTTCTTCTGATTGCAGATATAATGCTTTGGTATACTAAGGGCTCATGCACACGACCGTAGCCATGTGCACGGCCATGATTTTCGGGTCGGCCGGCTGCAGACTGTCAGCCGCGAGCCGCCCGCAAATCGTGGGACATGCACATGGCCGCGGCCATTATTTTCAATGAGCCCGGAACGCAGAACACGTCCGTAATAAGACAGGTCCATTCTTTCTGCGGTGCGGGCTCCCGGGCCGTGCACGGACCGTAAAAACTACGGTCGTGTGCATGGGGCCGCAATTCTCCTGTGCTTTTCGGGGGAATTGCGGCCGCAAAAGCACGTTCGTGTGCATGTGGCCTTAGTATACCAAAGCGTTATTGCCTGTCAGTGTAAAACTGACAGACAATCTATTAGGCCTCTGGCACAGCCTAATAGGCATACAGCCAGGGCAGGCCTGGGGGCCTTTGTTAGGGCCCCGGCTGCCATGGCAATCCGTTGGCGATTGCATTCGCGGGCCACCGATCAGGGACAGAGGGAACTACCTTCCTCCATCTAACAATTTAAATGTCGCGGACGCTATTAGCCGCGTCATTTAAGGTGTTAAACAGCCAGGATTGGAGGTTTCTCCAATCAAAGCAGTCGCAGCCGGAGCCCGTGGCGATCGTGCGGGCACAGCTTCTTCTCCTTCACGTACATGAATGGCGGAATGCGCTGATGGCTGCATTCTGTGCCGTGCATGTACGTGATTATGCGCCAATGGGTAAATAGATGTAGCCACAGTGGTTATATGAAGCAGAAGTAATGGGACAGACCAGCATTGTTTTGTGGTGTACTGGACACTGTTAGGCCCAGTTCACACACAGATTTTTGACTCAGAAACAGCATTGGAATCAGCGGCAAAAAACAACCGAAACAGCCTAACATTGATTTATGGAGGCTCTTTCTTGTCGCAGTTCCGCCTCTGATCTCTCATTGAAATCAATGGGAAGCAGATAAAGCATTTTTCGCTGTGTTTTTTGCCCGCGGCGCTCAATGGCCGCGGCTGAAAAACGTGGCAAAAACCGTAGCAAGAAAGATTTTTCTGCCTGCAAAAAAACTGTGTCAACAGGGCCTAATGGGAAGGATCACATGCTGTGTGTCTGCTATGGATTTTTGTGGTGCTTTTTTTTTTTTTTCTGTGTTTTTGGAAAAATAAAAGATAATACTTGGAACCGCACAGTATTTTGCCTTGCAGCAGTTATTTTCATTTTGTCTGTTTTTGTAGTCTGAAAACATTGAACATTAACTGTTGGACCAGCTATTATTTTAACTCTGGACATATTTGTACCGTAGTCAACCATTGTTCTGCTCCTGATAAGAACAATCCCTTCCTTGTATTCTAAGGTTATGTGACCCTTTGTTACTATGGCTGCCACCAAAAGTATACACCATACACACACCAAACATGCAAAAAGGTTAACCATTGGAGAATATCCGCATTGTATACGAAATATATTTTTATAATAACCAAGGACTTACGCATTCGAGTATAATTGACAACCGTGTTATTTGAACTGCCACGTTGCCACACATAACAAATCAATAAAATCAGGTTTTCATCATTGTACGTATGCAGAAAGTCATTCATATGTACAATATACCATTACTAATAAGAAGCAGAACGATCCATGCAACCGGGACGAGGTCTGAGCTTGCTGATCATTTTACTGTATATATATTTCTGCTTTAGGAGGAGACTGTGCAACACTACTGAAGAACATGGGTCCTTTGCCTGTAGACATGGCGCGAATGTATTTTGCTGAAACAGTTCTTGCCCTGGAATATCTCCATAACTATGGAATTGTGCACAGAGACCTGAAACCTGACAAGTAAGTATTTCAGCATCAATTAGGCTCTATTCACATCTGCGATGAAGGCACAGTTTGGAGCCTTCCCTGCAGATTCCGTCAACATAAAACGGGCACCTCGGCAGAACCCGGCGACTCCATTTTAAGTCAATTGGGTCCAATGGATACTGCTGGTAAGCATTGTGCATTCATAACGGAAATGCAAGTGTGAACAGAGCCTTAAATGGTTGTCCAGGATTGGGAAAAATGGTGTGTATTTTTTTTGTTTTTGTCTTTGTTTTTTTTATAAACAGTTCGACTTTTGTTTAAGGGCTGTGTTCAGTTTACTTGAATGGGGCTAAGCTATAATACAAAGCCCATGGGCAAAAATGGTGCTGTTTTTGTTTTAAGAAAGGAGCCATAATCTCATACAACATCTTCAGGCCTCAAGCACACATCCGTGGCCCTTTAAACAGCCGCAAATCACGGATCCAAAAACACAGACTGCTTCCGTGTGTTGTCCGTAGTTTTAATGGACCAATGAATAGAATGGCTGAGACTGATCCGCAAATACAAACCTGTTCTATAATTTGCAGAATGGACACATGGATCCGCAAAAAAATGGATCATGGCCCCATAGAAATGAATGGGTCAGTGTGCACATGGCCCTGTACATTTCAATGAGCCTGGACCACAAAATGCGTCCGTTATAAGACATGTCCTATCTTTTTGCGGTCCAGGCTGCCGGGCAATGCCCGGACCGTGGAAACCACAGTCGTGTGCATGGGCCCATAGAAATGAATGGGACAGCAATTCACCCGCAGATTTGCGGGCCAATTGTGGCTGCAAAAACACGTTAGTGTGAACTGACCCAAAAGCCTCATGCACACAAAGTTTTTTTTTGGCACTGATTTTGACGCAGAAACCTCATCTGAATCAGTGCCAAAAAGCATCCGAAACCACCGCTCATTGATTTCAATGGGAGGCGGAGGCGTTATTTCTCGAGCGTCTTTTAGCCGCTTAAGGGAAAAAAAGTGGCATGTCCTTTCTTGCCTGCAAAATACTCCGTCTGAACAGGGCCTTAGAGTGACTTGCTTTGTGATGGATCTTGCAGCATAACTGATGATTATGACATTAAAAACCCTCGGTTTTCCCCCCTACTGATACAATGCACATCAGGAATCAGCTTGTCATTAGAAATGCAGGCAATCACATGACAGTATTTTATTCCTCAGTGATGTCACTAGTTTTTATTGAACTAAAGGCTTGCATTTTATGTATTTTACTTAGTGTCTGGCAGTGACTTATTCCCCTTCCCCATTAAAATAAACATGCATGCTCCGATGAGCGTGCATGTTTACGGTGGAGTGGGGTTAGACAGCTGTCGGTCAAACAAGTGTTCCGCCGACAGCTATCTCGTGTTTATGGCTAATTTTAGGTATGAACATTTGGTCTGAACATTCACCAATATGCCAAAATTACTAAATAAAAAGTAACGTAACCAATGAGGATGAATTTGACTGTTGGTATTAAATTTAAGCGATTAGTTTATATAGATGTGGATATTCATTTCTCTCCTGATAGATTCTGAGTGTCTTTTAGGTGACTTGTGCAGTAGGATCTCTGTAAATGAAGACCCTTATCATACATGATCAGTACGCTGACATGTACATTAGGTTGTACCTTTGGTACTACATTAAGTATGTACATAATCATTTATTAATAGGCTGCCTGTGGCACACAAAGCCTGGCGTTAACGGCCATTGAATATTTCTACAAAAGAAAACAATTCCCCTCTTTTCACATTTGCATTGGCCACAGAACTTTATCTGCATGCAAAGCATGTGTGTTGGATGGGCACTGTGGTGATGTCAGTGGGGATTAGCTGCCTCATTGTGACTAGGAAGCTTAACCAGATGAAATTTCAGAAGGACAGACTAGTATGGTTCCCCCAGTTACTGATGAGAATGGGGAAACAGAATCTGTAATGTGTTATCAAATTAGCTCTGTTACTACTAATAGGAGGCGCTGATGACTGCATGGTGGAAAAGAATGGCGGATTGTGTAGTGTTTCTGATAATACATTAGCTCATTTGGTATTGTAAGACGGCACAGTGCAGAAGTCAAGCAAAGGTGGGTGTTCTGACAATTTCTAAGAAGCCACAATTGTTTACATGATTTTGAATGATTGTAAATGGTATATATCCCAGGAGAGCGGTATATAAAACATACCATGCATTTACATTTTTGAAAACTGTATAGACCACATAAAACCTCAATGATGACGGTCTTTCTTGACTTTAAAAAATAAAAATGAATACAAGGTTCAGAAAGATGCCCGACAGACAATATTATGTAGCAACACAGCCCATTACACTAGGCACTTTCTGAATACCAAGCTAATGCCACCACTGGAACAATATTAAACTCCTCTGTTCGTTGTGTAGGTGCTTCAGTAGGGTCTTGGGTTTTTAGGGATATCTTTTTTTGGGAGAGAAGTGTCTTTTGTCACTAGTTTGCCCTGTACATCTTTATCCTCGCCCTATGCCTTATAGATACAGGGTATTTGCCCTGAAATGGATGATCCCATATGTGGCATCACCCTACTGATGATTTCCCTAAACTGCCCCTATTACTTTTTGCATGCGTTTCACCTAGGTATTTATTTCTGCTCATCATGGGTTGTGGTTCTACTCCTAGAACTTTTATGGTTTCCAAATGATGGGCTATAAAATGTTAATTTAGTAACCGGCATTCTCCCGATTTTATATGCAATCACAAAATAAAAAATCGGCCATCTAAGATTGATAAAGTGACTATAGCAGCTTTACAGTAGGTTAAACAGAACTCAACGGCTATTAAGTCTTAAGTCTATAATTAAGTACATCACAAGAAGGAAGCATTGCCACAGAAGATCCTCTTCTACATTAAAATACCTAACTAAATAGAGATACCACCTCTACATTTGAGGCAGACAAAGATTAGCTGCTTTGGTTTGAGGACCCTCCTAAGTCTTGCAGATGTTGTCCTCTCATCGGAGTGTGCTGTGGGCAGACTGTGAAAATAGATGACCCACAACAAAACCATTACATAATATTGTGAATATTTGCTACTATAAATTTTATGGTATAACAAACCTATAGAACTGTTCGTTTGGTAAGCAAAAAATAAAATTATAATCTGAACATGTGACTGGTCGAAGGTGTTGCTAACCGTACATTATATTATTGTTAATAATATTAATGAATTATAATATGCTTCTTGCATTTGTTATTCTTAAAGTACCGCGGATGTTGGCTTTGGACAATCCCTTTTTGTTTGGTCACCAGATAATGTGAACGCAGGGCGCCCCATGCCTGTCCATGTAATGCACTGATATGTTGCTTCCTCAGAAGATAGGGGAAAGCATTTCTCCATTTTTTTTTTTTTTTAAGTAACTCATCCAGACAGTCCACAACTTGTCAAAAGTATCTTAGGAATCTGATGGGATACTTGAAAAGCTTGACTTCGGTTCTAACTGAGACGTTTGTATAAAAGCTGGAGAGTATACATAGCCTTCTCCTGCTAGATCTTGATATTCGTTTCCTTGCCTATATAGGTAGAATGCATGTTTTTAGGACTTCATATATAAGTTTCCTTAGTGCTTCTATTTGTTTATGCAGGCAAAATAAAACCGTACTTTGTTAAAACGTGGTTTATAGATTTAGTAGTTAAAGTATGTCTTTGATTTACAGCTTGCTGGTAACCTCAATGGGACATATTAAGCTTACAGATTTCGGACTTTCAAAAGTGGGCCTCATGAGCATGACGACCAACCTTTATGAGGGTCACATCGAGAAGGACGCCCGAGAGTTCCTAGACAAGCAGGTCTGCGTAACTAAAATCATTTATTCATACATGTTTTAGACCGTGTTGAATTTTCAGATGTATCGTTTTCAGCATGCCGGATGATAATCTAGCATGGGGGGATTGTTACCAGACACAAGGGATGTCCGCTTTATGTCTCATACACAGACATTGGGATATGATGCAAAGCGGCACATTAGAATGAATGCTTCGAATATTTCACATTGTATTATTGTTTCATTATTATTAATACATTATCATTTGCTTCCTGACTTTATTTTCAATGTGCAACTGCACCACATAAGAAACTTTTCGTAAAGGGGGTGTCTGCTTTGGACAATCACTTTTTTTTTGTAGGGTCACCTGATGATAACCCCAACTATTAGCTTTAATCTGGGGGGGGGGGATTGGACATTAAATGCTCAAGCACTTCTCTGCAGCACCACCACAAGGAAAGTGAAGCATTACATAGTTTCCTTAGGAATTAATGGTGTGAATTAATCCTGAATGAAGGACCCAATTCCATAATAGGGTATTTTAAAATTGGTTTGGCAGGTTGAGGACACAGGTAGTAGCATCTGCATGTGGCCTGAAATCGATGTTAACGGCCGCTCGGTTACCTACAAAATCATGCGGCCATAAACTATCTATTTGTAATCCGCGCCTTGTGTCTGGGTGTGGTAGTTGTTCGGATTAGGCCAGCCTTACGAGTGACCTCACCCTATACCAGAGAAGCCCTTTAATGTAAAACATACTAAAATATTATATACACTTTATTATTGTGCCTGTTGGCTAAAAGCATTGCATCATGAAAAGCTAAAAAGATCTTTGTGCATTTTTTTTATTCTCCACTATTGTGCATTTTCTAATATCTCTTGAATCCTGGGGGCATGAGCATAAGGATTTTCAATCCACCAAGTTATCGATATCTATCTATTTCTGTGCACTGAAATCCTCAACTTTTGTTAAGTCGTATAAATTCAAGTAATTTGTGGTTATAGAATATATATTTTTTAAGAGCTGATATTATTTTTAACCCAAATACCTCTCTTTCTTTGATGCCTACCCATAAAATCAGGAATAAGATTGCACTGTCGTAATATTTAAGACAGCGGAATAAGACACTAAAGGAAGTCTGTTAATCTCTATAGACTACTTTTGGGGCTTATGATGCATTGTACAATTAAAGGTGCTAAAATCTTAGATGTGGTCCATTTGCTTTTTTATACGCCTCATTACCAATTGTTCACAATCTGTTTATTCTGAAGTGACTTGGGGGAAAAAAAAATCCGTCTGAACAATAGCATGGCTGAATGTATGTTTCCTTTTTTTCCTGCTGTAGTATAAATGGTCTGGTTCATTGTTCTTAATCCATTACCTTTTTAGCTCCTATATGATTTTTATATATGATTTAATTCAAACATGCAGGATTGCGTTTATGCTTAATAGTATCCCTAGTGTCTTGAAATGTAGTTGAGGGATACAAAAATGTATTGTGAATATATGCAGTAAATTGATGTTTATTAGTATCATGTATAACTTTTTTTGCTCCAGTGTATGCTAGCTTTAATTAAGCGGCTGCGTCTCATCCATCACTCGTAATGTAGACCGTGCTTCATGTATATAATATATATAATGTACAAATATAGTTTAAGTTTAGAATATATAGCGCTGTTCCCCTTTAATAGATATCTCACATGTAATTTGAGAAATAAAAAAATATAGATTTACATTTTATGTCCAAATGTTTATATTGGAATGCTGTCATACAATCCCAAAAAATACTTCCATACAATGCCCATGCAATACTCTCATTTAGTGCCCATGTAATACTGCCATGGAATGCCTAAAAAATACCTCCATACAATATTCTTATAATGCTGCCATATAGTGCTCATATAACATTGAAATATAGTTCCTATGCAATAATGCAATGCCCAAAAAATACGCCATTCAGCATCCAAAAAAACACAACCATACTATACCTTAGTGAATGAGTTGGTGGTAAAGTCCCTGGTAGTCCAGTGCAGTGAAGTTGGTCCAGTCCTTTCGACCCCTAACAAAATGGGGTCTCTGGGCAATTATGCCACCTAAACCCAGCCTGAATGAATAAAAAAAAAAGACTGTTTGAAACGTCCAGTTTTATTTTTGTTTTGTGTCTTTTGCCTTTTACTATATAATTTAGAATATCATTGATTGCCATGTTTTTTTCAATCGGTTTTCAGGTCTGTGGAACCCCTGAGTACATTGCTCCAGAAGTGATTTTGAGACAAGGATATGGGAAGCCTGTTGACTGGTGGGCAATGGGCATTATCTTGTATGAATTCCTGGTTGGATGTGTCCCGTTCTTTGGGGATACACCAGAGGATTTGTTTGGTCAGGTTATCATTGGTAAGTATAAGGTTAAGAGGATGTGCATGTTTATCAGGTGCTTTTTGCTCTTAGTGGGTCCACTAAACCACAGCTTCTCAATATTTTATTACTGGGGTATAACCTGCCAGAGTATGATGATGCCTGGGTCTCACCATTGGTTGTAGTCTATGCCAAAATGTAAAAAAAATACCTAAATTTATCTTCACATTTGTCTACTGAATCCAGAATAACATAAACAAAGCCAAAAGGGTTAATTATGTTGCTATACTAGAGATTGCTGGAGCCAGACAAAGGACTTTGCAGCATATATTCACTACTGTCAAAATGGACTCTCCAGCTGTGCCTCTGCGGACTCTCTTGTGGCGCCTTATCAACGAGGCCCGCCTCACAGTTTGCAAAGCATTGCACTAAACTATCAGTAGTGGAACACTGATTACAGATTAGGATTAAAACAAATCTTTCTGCATCCCATATATAATAATCTTAAATAACACTTTATTCTTGGATTGTGTGATGTTCCAGAACGGTGGTGGCCAATTTTGGTTTTCAACATCTACCAACCGTGCATGTATTCGGTTCTCTTCACAGACTCGGCTAAGATCAATTGTCCTGGGCTCTCGCAGAGGTTACTAATGGATTACATGGGCTATTAGTAAATCTTGAGGACTGGGTTGGAGCACCACTGGTACAGAACTTTCAGAGTAATTTCCATGAAATGCCTAGACCGAAGTTAACTAACTTAAACTTGACTGGAGGTTTTTGCTGTGAACTTTTAGAGGTGACAACGCAACCCTGCAATTCTTTAAAAAAGAAAAAAATACCATTTGAGTAGGTGTTATAAACTTTTTACAAAAATGTTCTTGGTCAGCACCATGTTTTCAGACATTTACTGTGTACTGAAGCACTTTGGAGGGAGTTGGGAATGAGAATGGTGCAAATAAATTCATTGGTTTTGCCATTTGTATTTGTGTTATGACTTGATAGGTTACAGTCACCTAAACCATTACTACATCTTTACGTGGAAATGAAACACTTCACCTAGTTTATGGTGTGTAGCATTGTTGATGCTTTACCTGTTTATTAGGATTATAAATCCATGTAGTTTCCATTCATGTAATTCAGTAACGATGGTTACGAGATGCTGGATTCACTGTGCACTAACAGTGTTATCTATTCTATCCGTATATTATCCAATCAGCCAGTTCTTGTCTCAAAGCATAATTGGACTATGGCTTACAATATAAGTTCATTATTTGCAAATCGTAAAACACGTCCAAAACACCGCTTAGGGATATGTAGCTGTCTGGCTCGCCATTGGATTCCAATCACCAAGTGCTGTCTATGAAAATTAAACAAATAGCCAAATAAACTATAATGTGACTAACTGGGGGGCTCTCATAGTAAATAATGCAAAGCAGAAAGCAAACAAAGAGAATTCACAGATTGTTAATGAGTTCACTGAGGGTTATTACAAGGTAATGTTATTTATAGAACAGCTGTTCTTCTTTCATTTAAAATTCAATAACCTTTCCGGTGTGAACCTGCAGGCTGACCCAAAGTACCATTACACAGCTTGTGGCAAAACTAAATGATAATTAAACAAAATCCCTTATTTCCCTACCTGCTGTTTCCACAAATTTCCCTGATGCATTAAAAGGCGAAGATTATGCCATTACTATGATCATAATGACATTTTACACTACATAATGTACTGCAGAAACATGCATAATAATGTGTAAGTGTGTGTGTGTATATGTGTGTGTGTGTGTGTGTGTGTGTGTGTGTGTGTGTGTGTGTGTGTGTGTGTGTGTATGTATGTGTATATATATATGTATATATTTGTGTATATGTATGTATATACAGATGTAGCCAAGTTTATCTTAACTCTGATAACTTGTTGCAGCATATTGTCACACAACAAAAGCCTTTGAAAACGTCAAGTAAATGTCTCTTGACACTGTGTGTGTGTGTGTGTGTGTGTGTGTGTGTGTGTGTGTGTGTGTGTGTGTGTATACAGTGAAGGAAATAAGTATTTGATCCCTTGCTGATTTTGTAAGTTTGCCCACTGTCAAAGACATGAACAGTCTAGAATTTTTAGGCTAGGTTAATTTTACCAGTGAGAGATAGATTGTATAAAAAAAAACAAAAAAAAACAGAAAATCACATAGTCAAAATTATATATATTTATTTGCATTGTGCACAGAGAAAAAAGTATTTGATCCCTTTGGCAAACAAGACTTAATACTTGGTGGCAAAACCCTTGTTGGCAAGCACAGCAGTCAGACGTTTTTTGTAGTTGATGATGAGGTTTGCACACATGTTAGATGGAATTTTGGCCCACTCCTCTTTGCAGATCATCTGTAAATAATTACGATTTCGAGGCTGTCGCTTGGCAACTCGGATCTTCAGCTCCCTCCATAAGTTTTCGATGGGATTAAGGTCTGGAGACTGGCTAGGCCACTCCATGACCTTAATGTGCTTCTTTTTGAGCCACTCCTTTGTTGCTTTGGCTGTATGTTTCGCGTCATTGTCGTGCTGGAAGACCCAGCCACGAGCCATTTTTAATGACCTGGTGGAGGGAAGGAGGTTGTCACTCAGGATTTGACGGTACATGGCTCCATCCATTCTCCCATTGATGCGGTGAAGTAGTCCTGTGCCCTTAGCAGAGAAACACCCCCAAAACATAATGTTTCCACCTCCATGCTTGACAGTGGGGATGGTGTTCTTTGGGTCATAGGCAGCATTTCTCTTCCTCCAAAAACGGCGAGTTGAGTTAATGCCAAAGAGCTCAATTTTAGTCTCATCTGACCACAGCACCTTCTCCCAATCACTCTCAGAATCATCCAGATGTTCACTTGCAAACTTCAGACGGGCCTGTACATGTGCCTTCTTGAGCAGGGGGACCTTGCGGGCACTGCAGGATTTTAATCCATTACTGCGTAATGTGTTACCAATGGTTTTCTTGGTGACTGTGGTCCCAGCTGCCTTGAGATCATTAACAAGTTCCCCCCGTGTAGTTTTCGGCTGAGCTCTCACCTTCCTCAGGATCAAGGATACCCCACGAGGTGAGATTTTGCATGGAGCCCCAGATCGATGTCGATTGACAGTCATTTTGTATGTCTTCCATTTTCTTACTATTGCACCAACAGTTGTCTCCTTCTCACCCAGCGTCTTACTTATGGTTTTGTAGCCCATTCCAGCCTTGTGCAGGTCTATGATCTTGTCCCTGACATCCTTAGAAAGCTCTTTGGTCTTGCCCATGTTGTAGAGGTTAGAGTCAGACTGATTAATTGAGTCTGTGGACAGGAGTCTTTTATACAGGTGACCATTAAGACAGCTGTCTTTAATGCAGGCACCAAGTTGATTTGGAGCGTGTAACTGGTCTGGAGGAGGCTGAACTCTCAATGGTTGGTAGGGGATCAAATACTTATTTCTCTGTGCACAATGCAAATAAATATATATAATTTTTACTGTGATTTTTTTTTTTTTTTTTATATAATCTATCTCTCACTGGTAAAATTAACCTAGCCTAAAAATTCTAGACTGTTCATGACTTTGACAGTGGGCAAACTTACAAAATCAGCAAGGGATCAAATACTTATTTCCTTCACTGTATATAGCTATATATATATATATATATATATATATATATATATATATATATATATATATATGTATATAAATTTAAAAAAATGCAGAGAAAAAGCAGCACCGTTCCTTCAGTATAGGGTGCAAAAGTTCTTGTTCAGACACACGACCAGTGTCCCAAATAACCAGCAAAATTCAAAATACAAGACCGCACTCCAAATTCTGTGAAAAATAGGATCACTTTAATCACCACTTGCGACGTTTCAGCCCTACTCCATGGGGCCTTTCTCAAGCAATATATATGTATGTATACTTGTGTGTATGTATACGTGTGTGTGTGTATATATACATGTGTGTATGCTATGTGTGTGTGTGTGTGTGTGTGTATACGTGTGTATGTATGTATGTGTGGAGATATATATATATATATATATATATATATAAAATGCATGTGTATTGGACCTGCAGAAATGTTTCCTCTGTTGAAAAACGATATCTCATGTAAATGATCTAGTTCAAGAGGTTATAATCTGAGGCACCAGACGCTTGGGGAATCAACCTGTAGTAATTAAAGCAAGCGGCTACACACTGTCCTGGCTCAAAATGCCTTGCAGCAGGGATGCATATTCATACAGTAGCTTCCAACTCTATATTCTATTTAACCTAATCTTAGATATGGCATACAAGTTGGCAAGCTGCCTGTCTTGCATTATAGAACGTCTGCCCTTTACAAACTGCAAATGCCGCCCTACACTAAAATTCTGTTTATGAACAAAAGTTATTTTGAATATTAAGATTTTCTGTAACGAACGATGTAATGCAAATAATTAGATATTATAATACTAGAGGGAGCAGAATTACATTTTTCTCCCGTTTTTCTTTCATTCCTACTACATTTTTCTCCCTTTCCCTTCTTTTTTCCCTTTTTTCCCCTCTGTCCCTTCTTTTTTCCCTCTTTCCCTTTTTTCCCCTCTTTCCCTTCTTTTTTCCCTCTTTCCTGTCTTTTTTTCCCTCTTTCCCGTCTTTTTTTCCCTCTTTCCCTTCTTCTTTTCCTCTCCCTTCTTCTTTTCCTCTCCCTCATTTTTTCCTCTCCCTTCTTTTTTCCCTCTTTCCCTTCTTTTTTTCCTCTCCCCCTTCTTTTTTTCCTCTCCCTTCTTCTTTTCCTCTCCCTTCTTTTTTTCCTCTCCCTTCTTTTTTTCCTCGCCCTTCTTTTTTTCCTCTCCCTTCTTTTTTTTCCTCTCCCTTCTTTTTTTCCCCTCTTTCCCTTCTTTTTTTCCCCTCTTTCCCTTCCCTTACCCCCTTTTTTTTATCTGACAATATATACTGTATGTTTGGTGACTGGCCAAATCATTCCCTGACTACTGCCTTGTGGAGGTATCCCCCCACTCCACAAGTCCTATAATGTTAACAAACCAGGATGTGGGGGATTAACCAAAAAATCATGTAATGAAGATGGGGGGGGGGCGAGCGAACGAGCACCGATTCCTCCTATTGCACGTGGTTAGGGCTGTGATCGTGTTAACCAGCACCAGAAGAGGATCCGATTGTAATATTTTATGTAGGGCCCCCTCACGTCCATGTACACCCCTGCGGTGTCAACTTCCGAGGATAGGAGCAGCACAGAAAAAATGCTGGGTACAGGAGTGGGATGTGGTAGGAAGGCATTATGACATTATAAACTTCTAAATCTTAATCCTTCCATGTGGTGTATCTCCAAGCACATTCTAAAGATCTGTCCAAATGCAGACAAGCCATTTTAGATTTACAAAAATATGCTATTCCTGTAGTAACATACTATCAGTACTGTAAAAGCAGTGATGATCGTTTCAGTGGTGGACCATTGCCACACAAAAAAGTGGCCGATACAGTCAGGGCAGGGACCAGGGGCGTAACTAGGAAAGATTGGGCCCCATAGCAAACTTTTGACTTGGGGCCGCCCCCCTCCTCTGGGTATCACACAACCTCCCCTTGTAGATAGTGCCTCCCTATAGATTCCGCCACACAGTGCCCCCTATAGATAGCACCATACAGCCCCCTGTAGATGGTGCCATACAGCCCCCTGTAGATTTCGCCATACAGCCCCCTGCAGATTTCGCCATACAGCCCCCTGCAGATTTCGCCATACAGCCCCCTGTAGATTTCGCCATACAGCCCCCTGTAGATAACGCCATACATCCCTCCCCCTGGAGATAACGCCATACAGCCCCAAACCCCCCTGTAGATAACGCCATACAGCGCTAAGCCCCCCCCCCAAAAAAAACGGGCTATAGTTTGTCATACGAAAGAGATTTATCCCCTATCCACAGGATAGGGGATACTTGTGTGATCGCTGGCAGCGATAAGGAGACCGGGGGACTTCTGGGGTCTGCGCAGTTCAATAAAAATTAAAGGAGCGCTGGTCACGCATGCGCACAAGCGCGACCGGTGCACAATTTATTTCTATGGAGCTGCCGACAGACCCCGGACATCCGAGGTTTGAAATGGAGAACTTCGGGGGACTTTCGGTCCCCCGTTCTCCTTATCGCTGGGCGTCCCTGCGATCCCACATGTATCCCCTATCCTGTGGATGCATGTCTTTTGTAGGAACAACCCCTTCAGTGGCGTCACGCTGTAGCAGCCATAGCTTCTAGCGTAGCCTCCGGCCATAAGGGAGCCGGTGGGCTTTTGGCAATAATAATGATGATAATAAAAAAAAGTTCTTCCTTTTTCTGATGTGAGGCGCGTGGTGTGATGAATTTTGAACCTCCACGTGCCTCACATAATGGACAACATTGGGTTAATCTGTGAGGTCATGATGGGGTTGATTACTAGTAATGTGAGGTACATGGAGGTCCAAAATTCATAATATCTCGTGCCTCACATTAATAAGTGGAAGAAAGCCGTTTTGTATTTTATAACCACGTAAACATGAATGACGCTATAAATGTGTAATTACGGTCGCGGCGATACCGAATGTGTATATTTTATGTATCGAGACTTATTTTAATTTTTATTGTAATTTGTGTGTGTGTGTTTTTAATTTAATATTACTTTTTATTTTTAAACTTTAATGAACTGGCATATATCTATATACTGATAGTACACAGGCAGTTGTTAGGACATACCTCAGTATGCCCTAACAGGAAATATTGTAAGACAGCCCTGGGGTCCTTCAATGGACCCTGGGCTGTCTGCCCATATATGGTATGGCCCTCGATCGCGTCACAGGAATTCCCTGTGACGCAATCCAAAGGGGCATCCCCCCTTCTCATTTTCATCTTGAATGCTGCGGTGGTGGTCAGCTTTGATCGCAGCATTCAGGAGAATAGCGGCGGAGATGAGAGGTTTCTCTGATCTCCACCGTTATAGAGCGGGGCTGCGGCTGTGTAATACAGCCATTGCCCCGCTCCTGACAACAAGTGCACGCGCAGTCAGCATGAGATGATGTGGCCATCGCTGCACTAATGAGCGGCGGTTCAGGCACAGAAGATAGAACATGGGGGTGTTTTGCCGTGCGCCCGCCATGTTCTGTCTTCAATGCCGGTGCTCATCAGTGCAGCGCTGGCCGCATCGTATCATCCTGATGGCGCACACTTGTCAAGACTCAGGAGCGGGGCAATGGCTGTATCACACATAAATCTCTCATACAGTCATGTGTTACTATACTTAGCTGTGTGGCCACACAACTAAGTATCGAAATACATGAAATAACGGTATTGAACCGTTTGAGGATGCACGGTATCGAAACAGTATCGAAGTTTCGATGCATCGTTCATCCCTGTATTGTATATCTGCGGTGCAAACTATCTTATGTGGGAAATCAAGTCGGCTCCTATTGATAAGGATATATTTGAAAGGGTTAATTAAAAATAAATTTTAGTTCTGACCTATGGAAAATTACCAGCCCTGCCTATCTATATGTTGATCTCTATATGTTGATACTGCAAGTAATGCTGGATATAAGGTAACTCATCTGTGATACATCAATTACTATACACAGAAGGCACAAATATGGCATACTAGTGTTGTTCATGTGAGAGAAGGACCCCTTCTATTGCAGACCTGGTATAGTTCATCGTGTGGCTTGCTGATGTGCTTTTTAGAGTGGTTTGAAAGTACAGTAGTGACGTACATTTTGAGTACTGCTATAGAAATGATCGTACTTAGGTATATGATTTTTATTCTATTTATGAAATGATTGTGTATTCTTGCCTTCTACTAGAAATTGTTTTTATAAAGTCAATCACTATCTCAGTATTGTAGAAACTCATGGGCTTGACATTACAAGCACTCAGTAGAATCTCTATATTGGTTTTATAACTTTTTTTTTGTATTCACTACTTTGCGACCTCTTTCAAGAATTTAAAGGGCTTGTATAGGGTTAGACAAACACCACTCTTGTCCATGGGTCGTGTCCAGTATTGCAGTTCAGCCACGTTCAAGTGAGAGGAAGCTAAATGGAAATACCATACACTGCCCATGAAGAACAGTGACACTGTTTATGGAAGAAAGCAACCATGTTTTTCTAATCTCATACAACCCTGTTAAAGGAGTTTTCTCATCAGGACATTCATTTTTTCAATCTAAGCCGACCCAACGTTCAATTGATTGTTTTGGGTCTGACTTTGGAAATTTCACATGTACACCTGATAACGCCAGTTTAAGTGGCTATAAATGTCTGCTGCAGGGAAATTACAGTATTGCCTACCGGCCCTTTAAATGAATGGGCATCCATGTAATATATGGGCGAACCATGTCTAGCTCTCAGCCCTGTCTTATAGAGGATGATCACCCATTATGATGCCAATATGTCATATTAAAAGGGTTGTATTCGTGAGAGAACCACTTTGAGCAAATGCTTTCAGTTCCATGAACGTTCTGGACCTCTGGTCAATTCAGAATAACATTGGCGGTATATGCCAGACAGTTTTGCTTTCCAGACCATTAATAGATAATCCAACAGATTAATGCAGACCTTCTTACATGGCTGATGTTAATGTATCTTCCTGACCATAACGCCGAATTTGAGGGGCGTTGTGGAGCTCTTTATTTAACTAGCGATTGCTTCCCGTTCCTGCAGTGATGAATATGACCAAGATTAATGTAGGCAGGATTGGTCCACTGTTTTACGCATAATAGCTCTACAAGGCACAGGTTTCGCTATAGATTGTCATCAAATTAAGTAGTTGTTAGTTCTGTAACACATTCTTTTTTTTGTAACAGATGAAATAATATGGCCGGAAAAAGAAGAAGCTCCTCCATGTGATTCTCAGGACCTCATTACTTTACTACTCAGGCAAAATCCTCTAGAAAGACTTGGAACAGGTAAAGTGTCTTGCTATAAGTGCGTGCGTGTATTTACCTAGAACTAATTTTTTTTGTTTCAGACTTTACATCCTTTAATAGAGACATTCATGGATAAGTGAATTTACATCACTATATAGTAATAACATAAATACAGACAAAAGAAGTGGTCCCTGGAGATTTATACAGTTAATCACATTAGACAAACCGGTTTCTCTTCCTGTTTTGGAGGCAGCGATGTATGACACTGCTAGAATAATGAGAAGTCTCCAGAAAGATAGGCTTATTAAAATATGGTGCACTGTGTCATTTTAATCTTCACTTCAATGGTAAGAGGGTATATACAAATGTATTAACGTGTAAGGTGGCAAGTTCCCTTCTTAATATTTATTTATTACACAATACTAAATGATGTGAACACTAGTGGTTCCTTGAAATTTAGTGTATTAATACTTAGTGCCCCAATGCCAACCTTGTTAATCAGTGCCGTCCAGTGCTCGACCCCCGCAAGCCTAGACTTTGAAAGAGTGAGAAAAATTAGGCACTGAGGCCTCAAGCACGTGGATCTGTTACGGCTCAGTTTTGTATATGACACCTATAAATGTGCATGTGGCCTCTACAGTACCTCCGTAGGCCTCTAATTTTATACGAAAAGCGAAAAAATAAAAATTGTGTCATCCTCTATCGAATGTAGTATGTGTGGTGGTAATCTCCCGTAGAAGCACATTTACCTGGAGGCTGCAGGGTAATATGGGTATTACATGATGACCATTCAAAAGTTTGTGCCAAGTCCACCAGAGCGAGAGTTGCTCTGGCCAATAAGTAAGGCTCTCCACAATGACATCCATATTAAGAGGACCTGTCACTAGGTCATATAAGTTGAACTGGTTTACTGACTGGAAAAAAAAGAAAACCAGCACTGGAATCGGAGACAGCGCTATTCAGGTCAGTAAACCAGCTCAACTTATATCACCTAGTGACAGGTCCTCTTTAAGGTATAAGGACAAGGGATGTCTTGAGCGTGCAACTATCTTAGGCTACGTTCACACGACCGGATCAGATTCATGCGGGTGAAAAACGCTAGTGAATCTGGTCCGTGTGTGTTGCGTTATGCATCAGTGTGCTTTGCGAGTGGCAGGCGTTATTCACGCACTCGCAAAGCACATCTTTTTTTAATTTTTTAATTATTTTCAATTGAATTGATGCACAAATCACGCACAGCACAAGGAAAACTCACGCATGTGTGAACGGCCGCATTGAAATCAATTGATCCGTGTTCTGAGCAGTATTTCCATGGGCAGCACATGGACGTTATTAACGTTCGTGTGAATGGGCCCTTAAGCTGGCATGAGTATCGATCCTTTTTCACTATGGTTTGTGTAATCGTTGCATGTTAGCTATAAAATATGGTGATCCAATGGCATTCGGCATGTGCAATCCTTTTGCTAAGAAAATATAGGCGGATTCCTCCAGCTGACCAGTATGTATGTCCAGATTCGGACTGCGCACTTATCCACATGGCGGCACACGGTACAAACACAGCAGAAACGGAAGAATTTGATCCAGCGCTGTTTCGTTAAAAGGAAGTAATCTTCCAACTTTATTTCAGACAAGAGTAAAATTCACTAGGAGTAAGGGTGGTTGTCTCAGCAGTAAGCCGCTTACAGCTGAGACAACCACCCTTACTCCTAGTAGATTTTACTCTTGTCCAGGGGCTAACTAGGAAAGACTGGGCCCCATAGCAAACTTTTGACTGGGGCCCCCCCTCCCGCGGGTGTCACACACCCCCCCCCCCCCGGTGTCACACAACCCCCCCCCCCCTTGTAGATGGTGTCTTTTTTACAAACTCCCCCTTTTGATAACGCCATACAGCCCCCCTGTAGATAACGCCATACAGCCCCCTTTGTAGATATCTACAGAGGGGGCTGTATGGCGTTATCTACGGGGGGGCTGTATGGCGTTATCTACGGGGGGGCTGTATGGCGTTATCTACGGGGGGGCTGTATGGCGTTATCTACGGGGGGCTGTATGGCGTTATCTACGGGGTGCTGTATGGTGTTATCTACGGGGGGGCTGTATGGAGTTATCTACGGGGGGGCTGTATGGAGTTATCTACGGGGGGGCTGTATGGCGTTATCTACGGGGGGGCTGTATGGCGTTATCTACGGGGGGCTGTATGGTGTTCTCTACGGGGGGCTGTATGGTGTTATCTACGGGGGGCTGTATGGCGTTATCTACGGGGGGGCTGTATGGCGTTATCTACGGGGGGGCTGTATGGCGTTATCTACGGGGGGCTGTATGGTGTTATCTACGGGGGGGCTGTATGGCGTTATCTACGGGGGGACTGTATGGCGTTATCTACAGGGGGGCTGTATGGCGTTATCTACAGGGGGGCTGTATGGCGCTATCTACAGGGGGGGCTGTATGGCGTTATCTACAGGGGCTGTATGGCGTTATCTACAGGGGGACTGTATGGCGCTATCTACAGAGGGGGCTGTATGGCGTTCCCTACAGAGGGGGCTGTCTGGAGTTCTCTACAGAGGGGGCTGTCTGGCGTTATCTACAGAGGGGGCTGCATGTCGTTACCTACAGGGAGTCTGTATGGCGTTCCCTACAGGGGGAGTCTGTAGGGAACGCCATACAGCCCCCCCTGTAGGGAACGCCATACAGCCCCCCCCTGTAGGGAACGCCATACAGCGTCCCCCCTCCCAAAAAAATGCGACCTACAGTGTGTCCTAATAAAAGACATGTATCCCCTCTCCACAGGACAGGGGATACATGTGTGATCGTTGGCACTGATAGGGAGAACAGTTTTCCATGACTAACCTCTGACTTCCGGCGTCTGCGCAGCTCACTAAAAATGAAAGGAGCGCGGGTCACGCATGCGCACAAGCGTGACCGGCGCTCCATTCATTTCTCCGGAGCTGCCGACACAGACCCCGGAAGTCCGAGGTTTGTGATGGAGAACTTCAGGGGACTTTCAGTCCCCCGTTCTCCCTATCAGTGCCAGCGATCACACATGTATCCCCTATCCTGTGGATATCCTGTGGATATCCTGTGGATAGGGGATACATGTCTTTTGTTTAATGGCAGAGCGGGGAGATACCTCCCTGCTCTGCTGTACTGTTCAGTGGCGTCCCGCTGTAGCAGCCATAGCGGCTGCTAGCGGAGCCTCCGGCCATGGTGGGGGCCCGTGCCGGCGGGCGACACGGGCCCCCTCATGCCGCGGGCCCCGTAGCAGCCGCTACTGCTGCTACGGCGGTAGTTACGCCACTGCTCTTGTCTGAAATAAAGTTGGAATATTACTTTTAACGAAACAGCGCTGGATCAAATTCTTCCGTTTCTTCTTTAATCCTTTTGTTCTCATTGTAAGTCCAGTGCTGTACAGTATGTTGTTATGAGGAGTTTCTCTGACATGAGTCTTTATTTAAACATTCTCTTACCCCTGCATGTGTTAGAAGTGGATGGGAAGATAGTGCACAGATAATGATTGGCAGCTCAGTTTTAGCATGAATAATGTCAGATCTGAGCAGGGGATTTAAGCCATTACTCCAAAGATAAACCGTACACAAGTCTATTTATACGTACGGCCAAGAGACCCAGCACTTCATGCAAATGTTATTGCCCTTAGTTGTGACTTAATTTGGGTTATACTGTTGTTCCCCAACTTTTCAAAATGTTAAATGATTGTTCCTTAAACTCTTTAACGTACAGAGCAAAATGTTACTTTTTTGAAATGCTGCATGATTGTTTTTTTATTATATTTTTTTAGCCTACCCAGATATTTTTTTAAATCTTTTTTTGTTGTACACATAGGGCTTTCTTATTGTTCTACATAGGAGCTTTTCAAAGTCTTATATATGGGTAAAATGTTTAGGAACAATAAAAAAATAACATTTGTCAACGTTGTGTTATAAGGTAGTTTGTTCAATGAATAATAATGAATCCTCTAACTCTGCATAGTCACAGACTGGTCAGAGTGACCATGCTTTTCCCTGTCCAATGCCAAAAGCTCCTACAATGGGCATGTCAGCATCAGAACTTAACCAGGGAGCAGTGGCTTAGTCTAAGGAATCAGGAATTCATGTGCGCCGCTTATCTGGGGAAGATATGGCACCAGAATGCACTAGGGGAGGAAGGCAAGCCGGCAGAGGCAGTATGATGCTCTGGCTAATGTTTTCCTGGGAAACCTTGGGTCCTGGCATTAATGTGGATGTTACCTTAACATGTATCCCCTTCCTAAACATTGTTGCAGACCAAGTACACCTCTTTATGGTAATGGTATTTCCTAATGGCAGAGGTCTCTTTCAGCAGGATAATGCTCCGTGCCACACTGAAAAAATTGTTCAGTAATGGTTTGAAAAACATGAATTTTTTTTCAAGTTGTTGACTTGGAATCCAAATTCCCCAGATTTCTCTCCGTTCGACCATCTGTGCGATGTTCTGGAAAAACAAGTCTGATCTATGGAGGTGCCACCACACAACTTACAGGATTTAAAGTGTAGCTAAACGTTTAACAAACTCCTGACATGCCATAGTGACATGTCAGAAGTTTGGATTGGTGGGGGTTCGAGCACTGAGACCCCCACCAATCGCTAGAACGAAGCAGCTGAAGTGCTCGTGTGAGTGTTCAGCCGCTTCGTGTCTGTTCGGCTTTTTCCGGAAATAAATGTATCGGTGTACGGACTCAATAGAAAGTCTATGAGCCCATACTCCGATACATCGGCTTTCCGGAAAAAGCTAAACAGACACGAAGCGGCTGAGCACTCACACGAGCACTTCAGCTGCTTCGTTCTAGCGATTGGTGTGCGTCTCCGTGCCCGGACCCCCACCAATCCAAACTTCTGACATGTCACTATGACATGTCAGAAGTTTGTCAAACGTTTAGCTACACTTTAAAGAATCTACGACTAAGGTCTTTGCGCCAGATACCACAGGACACCTTCAGAGGTGGAGTCCATGCCTCCAGGTGTCAGAGATGTTTTTGTGGCACAAGTGGTACACAATATTAGGCAGATGGTAGTTATGGCTGAACGGTGTATATATACGTTGTCTAACGTATGCTATAGCACCGAGAACAAGACCCTATGTATCTCCCTCCCTTAGTTTTATACGCAATTTCTGCATATGGGTTGTATTGACCCAGGTACAGATACTTTTTAGTGAGTATGAAGAACAGCTAAAGCCTGAGGTAATTATTGTATGTTTGGGGTAACCTATATTCTGCTTGATATAAACGTATTAATTCCTGAGCACATTTATTTTGAGACACAAATTGTATGCATGCCCTTGAGCCCATCTGCTTCTGGGTTTCCCTAGAACCCCTTCCCCTCTTCCCCCCCAATAGCAGAAAAGTATTTTAAAGGCTATGCACACATTTGAAATCGTTGTTTTTTTGTTCTGTCTTGTTTTGTTTTTTAATAATACTATTTATCAGTGTGTTTGGTGCAACTTTCAAAATACTTTTTATGAAAAATTATTTTTCCTTTTTGAGATACAGCTGCTTTGTATTCTGTATACAAGGCAGCTGTATTGTGCACTAAGACCTGATTCAGTATAATCAGGTTCTGTGTGTCTCTGACACGCAGGATCCACCTGTAATCGATCACATCTAAGGTCGGACTGTCAGGGTGATTCTGATGATGACACTATGTACAAGAACCTGCAGTGCCATTAAACAGGGCACGTAAATTCATGTGCTATTGACACAGGGAAAACACCAATAACCCAATATTTTAATTGAGATGGGAGAAAAGGGTTAAAATGTGAATGTTTTCTCACACACCTTGTCATTAATGTTTATTTAATTTATGATTTAATTTACATGTGGTTTTCATTTTTTGATGACACAAAGGATTTGTCAACACATAGATACATGAAAACCGACAGTGTGATCTAAAGACAGGGTACAAATCACACTTAAGCAAAACGCGTATTATTAAATTCCATTAATTAAGACAAATATATATAACCCATGACAGGTTATTGAGTTTGTGCATAATAAAATAGGCCGTCTTTATTGTCTTTGTTGCTTACAGGCTGCTGTGTGTGTCTTCATTGTCCTTGTTTTTCCTGCCCATTCATTGTCATAGTCACTGCCTGTATCACCCGCATACAAGGTCAAGTCAGGTGTGGTCCGGCGGACTTTGTTTCCTTGTCCTTTTCAACATTACCGGGACACGATTGCATGCCTGCCTCTATATTTCAGTACCCATAATCACATTATTTCAGCCCTTCCTTGTTTTTACAATAACCTCATGTTAAAGCATCGAGAAAAAAAACAAAACACTGAAATTAACATGTTCTCGCAAAACTTATATTCTTTAATACACTTTGTAAAGATATTTATAAGCAGAACTGGGCCCGGACTGTGTGACTCCCGTATAAATTACAGCAAGACTGCAGGTAGCGAGTACTGGAGCCTTGGACAACATTGTCCCTTAGAGAAATTGTTTTTGTGCAAACAGGTGCCATACATTAAGCTACATCTCTTTTTGTAATATAACAGACTGGAATCTTAAGTAGAAGCTAGGACATTTCATAGTTAAAAAAAAATAAAAAATTGCAACAGTGAATTTTGGTATTTCTCATTTACAGGTTTTTGCATGTTTTTATGCTGATTTTTCCATGCAGAAAGATTGTACATAGTAAAAACAGTATGTGGTAGATAAAAATGTCGTTTGTAGGGTATCCTACAAAAAAAAAAGCCCTTACTTTTTAGATTGATGGGGTGCTGATATTGAAGGTTTGCAGCGCTGCTTTAGTGCTGTATTCCCTTCAAAGTTTTGCCTGCAAAGCGGCACCGGTTGTGCTGGGAATTGGAGCATGGGAATAACCTATAAATACCTCGTATGCAGTTTAGTTTTCGTTAGTGGCTACATATCTCAACATGGAGTGTGAACTATTAAGATACAGCACGGTCTTCAAGTGTGTCGTTCTAACAACTTTTTCTGCCCATTGCCTTCCCAGGGGGAGCCTACGAGGTGAAGCAACATCCCTTCTTTTGTGCCTTAGACTGGAACAGTTTACTAAGACAGAAAGCAGAGTTCATTCCTCAGCTTGAGTCGGAAGATGACACAAGCTACTTTGACAGTAAGTAGAATGAGATATCACGATCTGTGACCTTGGAGACGACAACAGCTATTTCTATATTTTTTTATATAAAACTTCACTTTCTTTCTATCTACTGTATGTTTCCTTGGATGATCAATTAGCTCTATGTCGCCACCTTATAACAGAATATCCCAGGTTACCAATATTATATTTTATATAAGAATCACTCTTCCCTACTCCAGTTATTATTCATAAAATGTCAAGTGTATTTTGTGCTAATGGTTGAATATTGTGACTTTCAGCCCGGTCGGAAAAATACCATCATATGGAAACAGAAGAGGAGGATGACACGAATGATGAGGATTTCAGTATGGAAATTAGACAATTTTCCTCATGTTCCCATAGGTTCTCAAAAGTAAGTACATGTACTATTTAGTAATAACACTATCCTTTTACTACTTATGGGATAATTTATTCCCTATAAAATATAAGAATACCAGGGAAGTCTGAGGTTACCATACTATTTTTTTGTTGGCCTGTTAACCAATAATGATAAATAAGATCAGCTTTAAAAGGTTGTATGAAATTAGAAAAACGCTTTCTTCCAGTAACTGTTAGGTGCTAAGGTGCAATACCATACACAGCCAATGTGCACGGGTGGCGCTGTTTCTAGGAGAAAGCCGCATGACTTTCTAATAGAATATAACACCTTTAAGTGTCTTATTCATGGTTACAGGAAGATAAGGCAGGGCTGTATGTTCAACTTGAACTTTTACTATTCCGTCTAGTAGGGTTATTAGTAGGATTAAATATTTACTTAGTAGGGCAGATATTTTAGTTGTCCAATCTGGTTACTCCACTAATTCAAACGTTAACACACATCACAAGATGTGTGTCTTGGTACATGCATCAAAAGGTAAGCAGGCACATATTTTTTGTAATTAACACTTTTGTTTCTATGTTTTTGTGTGTGTTTTTAGGTATTTAGCAGCATTGACCAGATGATGCAGAACAAAGTAGAGGAAAAAGACGATACCACTGAGAAGCCAAAGAACCTGAATTTACCACCAGTGGAATCTCTCAGCTGGAGCTCTGAATATTCTGAGATGTGAGTAGAATATCAGGCTATTCCTATGTGTGGAATCATTTGATAGTTATTCTAAGTATCTTTGAGCAGAAAGGAATAATATTTTTTAAGCTGATCGAAACATAAATCATTGCAATCCTGCTCCTTTCTTCTATTGCATAATTCAACAACTACAGGTTTACCAAGTCTATCCATAGCAACAGCTAAAAATTTGTATGGATTTTAGGTTTGACCATTACAATTCCTTTAGTTACAATTTTATTTTTACCATATTTTAGAATTATTTTGTGTTTTGCCACCTCACCGTTTAAGCAGTTTTATTAAATATGTGTTAATCTGAAATGAAAGGGGTTTTCCGAGAAAAAAATGACTGTGTTAATGCTTGTAATTAATGTAAATACATTTGTAATATACTTACATTTTCCAAATTGGCCCCATTTCCAGATGCTGCGGTGGGGTACTTGACGGGTGACGTCACTATCTGGCCGCTGTGTTGATCTTCAATTATTTTCTGGGTATACGACACGTCGCTTGTGACGTGCCGTGTATGGGCTGTTCTCCTGTACAGCCCATAATAGCAGGGACCGCGCATGCGCATTACAACAGAACAGCCCATACACGGCATGTCATAAGTGACGTGTTTTATACCCGGAAAGGAATTGAAGATCAACACAGCAGCCAGAGAGTGACGTCACCAGTCAAGTACCCCACCACAGCATCTGGAAACGGGGCCAATTTGGAAAATGTAAGTATATTACAAATGTATTTACATGAATAAATTACAAGCATTAACACAGTCATTTTATCTCGGAAAACCCCTTTAAGTCTGTAATACCTACCAATGCAGCACCCTATAAATGCTAGATTAGCAGAACTCTAGTTTCAGGTTAGAAGAAAATAGACTGAGCAGACGTCAATGCACAACATTCTAAAACATGTTTAAGCCTAGGGCTCCATAGCGACAATGCGTCGTCTGCACGTTGCTCGGAAATTGCAGCATTACCATAGGAAATAAGTTGTGACCATTGCAAGAAATGCAACGCTGTAAAACTTAATGTAATGGTTGCAGGATAACTGGAGACTTTTTATTTTTTCCGCAAACGGCAACATTAAAGTTGCAATAATGCCGCAATTTTACCGTTATACATGGGTGACTCGTCGGAGCAGAGTCAATAAGGGAAACCGGCACTACTACAGAACTATGGCCTTCTCAAGTCACAAACACAGTCCAAATAGATACGTCTCGGTGTGCATGACTAGAAATGTACTGGAGATAAGCTATGAATTTAAGTGTTACTTAAAATAATGTGGGCCCAGCTGTTGAAATCTACAGCATTCAACTGTTATTGCCAGGGGAAGCTATGAATTGCCACACATTTCTAGGTAGCATCACACCGCACCCAGTCTAATAAAGAACGGAGTCTCTAGCAGGGAACCTTGAATTTTACTGCGAGTATAAGAGAAAATGTAAATTGAATTAAAATCCTCTCTTTTGGACTATGTCAGACCGACATTTTATGCCTTCCTATAGCTTTATTACAATGTGTGAAGAAGTGTCTGTCTGACAAGAAATGTGGAAGTGTGAAGCAATAAAATACAGGTCATAAAGTCAGATAAAAGGGGAAATAATGTGAATGTTCATGTGGAAGTAAGATTAGATCGATGATGATGTTTTAGCATATGAAACTGAATAAAAAGGCTTGTTCCAGCTCTGACATACTAAAGGGAATGTGTCATCAGAAAATCACCAATTGTTTAAATCAAGTTATTATGTTAAACCGTTTTTAAGAAGTTTTGGTGTTTTATGTCATTATATATATTAAAAAAATCAAAAAATCTTGCAGTTTTCACACTGGCCACATCCTCACAATAGACAGACACTTCCTGTTTTGTAGAGATCACTTCTCTGCAGTCATCTCATTATCATAAGCTGGATAACCCTGAAAGTTAACACCTCTATATATACAGTACTGTGCAAAAGTTTTAGGCCTTTGTGGAAATATGCTAGAAAGTAAGAATGCTTTCAAAAATAGAAGTGTTCATAGTTGTTTTTTTATCGATTTAACAAAATACAAAGTGAGTGAACAGAAGAGAATTATAAATCAAATCAATATTTGGTGTGACCACCCTTTGCCTTCAAAACAGCATCGATTCTTGTAAATTCACTTGCACAAAGTCATGTTTTTTGTAGGATTATAGTCAGGTGTATGCTTAACCAATTATACCAAACAGGTGGTGATAATGATCATCATTTTCATATGTAGTTTGAAACACAGTCATTAACTGTAACAGAAACATCTGTGTAGGAGGCTTAAAACTGGGTGAGGAACAGCCAAACTCTGAGTTGAGGTTGTAGAAAACCGTTTCATGTCACAGGTCCACCATGGCTAGACTGAGCACAGCAACAAGACACAAAGTAGTTATACTGTATCAGCAAGGTCTCTCCCATGCAAAGATTTCAAAGCAGACTGGGGTTTCAAATGTGCTGTTCAAGCTCTTTTGAAGAAGCACAAATAAATGGGCAACGTTGAGGACCTTAGACGCAGTGGTCAGCCAAGGAAACTTAGTGCAGCAGATCAAAGACACATCATGTTTTCTTCTCTTCGAAATCGGAAGATGTCCAGCAGTGCCATCAGCTCTGAACTGACAGAAACCAGTGGGACCCGGGTAAACCCAACTACTATTCAGAGAAGACTGACCAGAAGTGGTCTTCATGGAAGATTTGCGACCAAAAAGCCATACATTCGGCGTGGAAACCAGGCCAAGCGACTCAACTTTGTATGAGAACATAGGAACTGGGGTACAGAAAAAAGGCAGATGTTGCTCTGGACTGATGAATCAAAATTCGAAATATTTGGCTGTAACACAAGGCAGTTTGTTTGCCGAAGGGCAGGAGAGCGGTACAATAATGAGTCTCTGCAGGCAACAGTGAAGCATGGTGGAAGTTCCTTGCAAGTTCAGGGCTGAATTTCAGCATATGGAGTTGTGGATTTTGTGAGAATTAATGGTGTCCTCAATGCTGAGAAATACAGGCAGATACTTATCCATCCTGCAATACCATCAGGGAGGCATCTGATTGGCTCCAAATGTATTCTGCAGCAGGACAACTACCCCAAACATACAGCCAATGTCATTAAGAACTATCTGCAGCATAAAGAAGAGCAAGGATCACTGGAATTGATGATCTGACCCCCACAGAGCCCTGATCTCAACATCGAGTCTGTCCACGATTACATGGAGAGACAGAACAATTTGAGGAAGCCTACATCCACAGAAAATCTGTGGTTAGTTCTCCAAGATGTTTAGAACAACCGCCCTTCCAAGTTCCTTCAAAAACTGTGTACAAGTGTATCTAGAAGAATTGATGCTGTATTGAAGGCAGGGGGTGGTCACAACAAATATTGATTTGATTTAAATTTCCCTTCTGTTCATTCACTTTGCATTTTGTTAATTAATAAAATAATTCTATTAACACTTCTAATTTTTGAAAGCATTCTTACTTTGCAGCATTTTCCCACAACTGCCTAAAACTTTTGCACAGTACTGTACATAATATAGGATCCGCCATTGACAATAGGTAATGGACACAGCCCACCCTCCCTGCACAATGACCTCTGCACAGGTCAACGAGCATGCCTAGGAAACTTTCCCATAGAAGTCAATGGGTCTGCTTCTGTTCACAAGTTCCTAAGGTTCATGTGGCTGCTATAAAGCATATCTCTAAATGCTGATAAAAGCAGCTCAGGCAAGATTGCTGCCCCCATAATAATGGACAGAAAATTTTCATTAAAATAAGATCTTCATTAAAAAAAATCAATACATATTAGAAAAGAAGAATATGATTGACTATCTAGTTTTAATTAGGAAAAACAAATATAGGTTATACATTTAATTTTGGTCATTCATTTTATTTTAAACACTTTAAAAAAATGTATCTGGTTATTTTAAACAACTTTGTAATTTTTTTTTATCTAAAAAACCATTTTATTTTTTGAGAGACCCCTTCTTCGTATCTTGGATACAAAGATGCTGTATTTTGCACTCAAACCCAAATCCGTCAGGTCAGCGGGACTGACGGCTTCAGTGACAACGGGTCCTGCGTGTCTCTGACACAGATCTGCATGCCACCAAAGCTTCTATGGGTGGCACGCAGATCTGTCATTTTACATAAGCAACTTTCCAAGGACTGAACCCAACAACTTTTCCACAGATATCTGACATCTGTCATACTCGCTCGTGTCATCAAAAGGCAGTCGGCAACATTAGTCTAAATTAGCCTTTCCGGCTAGTCTCCTCCTGTAGGCTATGATACTATAGTTTGCAGCCACTTGACATCTTGTATGGGTGGCTACCATACACGTGTGTGTATGTATGTATGTATGCTGCATGTACAGAAGAGGTCAGAAGAATATTTGTCCACAGTACTATACAATACACTACCTGTTCATGCTATACTTGTTACTATTAGATTTATTTATGCAGATGTCACTGTAACTGTACACAGCATTGATGATAATAAACACATGAAGCCTGTTCAAGGTGCCTTATCAAAAAAGAATGAATCACTTAAAGTTGCATTCTGTGTCTGGTGTTGTAACTCTGCTACATCCATGTTCATGGGGATGACCTGCAATACCTGATGCAGTCTGTAGACGAGAGTGGAGCTGTTTCTGGAAAAAAAAAATAATAAACTGTGACAAGGTTGTAGGTGTCGCACTTTCTTTCCCATTGTACTGAATTTGTAGTATCTTTTACATCAACTTCTAGTTTGTTTTAGAAGTAGACAACATGGCTGAGTAGTTAGACAGAGCTCTAGTCAGAGACAAGTCACTATTTTTTTTTATTTTTCCAAACAGGCAGCAGCTATCTATATCAACGTCTTCTGATGCTGAAAGTTACAAGCAGCGGCACAATACTAACCTTCTGCCAAAGTTTGCAATCTCATCTGACCTAGAACGAGATGATTCCGGGGCCGGGGAATCCCAGGAAGAAGGAGATAAATCTATTCTTATTTCAGAAGATTCTCCTCAGGAAGATCCCGACCTCTCTACACCAGTCAGCATCAGCAGCTCCACAGTGTCAGGTGTGTATAGGAGGGGTCCACCGCTATTGATCAATAAGAAATGTGTAGTTGTGAGAACAGGAGAAACATGTTTTGTTTAAATAAAAAGCAGGATCATGGTAAATAAGGTATAAGGTTATCCTGACATTGCCGTAATAGAGCCTACCCCGTACTCCATCACTGAGAATATATTGGTGGAAATTCTTTAGACTCATCAACTATTTTCTGGTGGTATTATACTTGATTATATACTCCATTTAAGAGGAGTAAAAATCTAATATCTTTAGTACAAGTGCTCATTTAGTCATCACAAAGGGATTGTCCAGTTTTATCTATATAAAACGTAATTATATTAAGAACTTTCCTACATACCTTGTGTGTCAGCTCCTCACCATTTTCAAGATATTTGCTTGTTTATATATTTAGAGACTATAACCCATCCTGACCTAGTTCTGCTCACACAGCGGATGGGGTTGTTATAATACATTAGTCAGAGGCGTAGCTAGGTTCTACTTCACCTGGGCAAAGATTCAGATTGGCGCCCCCCCAACTTATTTCCCGACATCTCCTTCCCCCTCGCCATGTTTGCTTTCTCTACCAATCAATGAGGTGTAATTGTTTTTCACAATTTTTTTAATGTAACTAGAGCATAAAAGAATTTCTACATTTTACAAGCGATATAGTTCTATAATGTAATTAACATAAAAATAAATTAAAAGAAAATAAATTAAAGAGGCCACACAGCCGCCTGTAGATAGCGCCACACACAGCCCCTCTCTTGTAGATAGTGCCACACACAGCCCGCTGCCCCTTTGTAAATAGCGCCACACTCCCCCCCCCCCCTTGTAAATAACGCCACACTCCCCCCCCTTGTACTTAGCGCCACACTGTGAACAGACCGGTGAGCGGTAGCCTACATCTACCACTCTCCGCTCTGCCTGGTGTGACTTACCGCAGGAGCCGAGGAGGTCATGTGATGCAGGCAGCGGCAGAGTTCCTTCTGACTAGGGTTGGTGACAGCCAGGGCCGGCCTTAGCTTGGATGGCGCCCTGTGCGGGATTCTCTATTGCTGCCCCCTACACAAACCAAAAATTAACCACATATATAGACACGCTGGAACATATATACTGTACATACATAAAGATAGATATTTAGACATACAGGCAAATATACATACACACATTCTGGAATACATACATACAGGTAAATATATAGACGTACAGACACACAGACACACACACACACACACACACACACACACACACACACACACACCGGCAGATAAATACACAGACAGGGACATATACCAATACATAAGGCACAAATATACAAGCACAAAGACACATTCACAAACAGACCTATATATACACGCACACAGGAACATATGTACACAGCACAGATAATGTAGTAGATGTTACCTGCAGTCCTATGTAACACCCCAGATAACACACAGTGATAACTCTCTGAATACAGATGGTAGTGTTACCTGCAGTCCTATGTAACACCACAGATAACAGTGATAACTCTCTGATTACAGATAATGTAGTAATGTTACCTGCAGTCCTATGTAACACCACAGATAACACAGTGATAACTCTCTGATTACAGATAATGTGGTAGATGTTACCTACAGTCCTATCTAACACCACAGATAACACAGTGAAAACTCTGAGTACAGATAATCTAGTAGTGTTACCTGCAGTCCTATGTAACACCAAAGATGACATAGTGATAACTCTCTGAGTACAGATAATGTAGTAGATGTAAGAGACACACATGCAGAGACACGCACAGACACACACGCACACACACACACGCACACACACACACACGCACACTGTAACATATACACATACTAAGACAGAGACACACACTGTATTCACACTACACACACATATACACACAGACACTCACCATGTCTTCTTGCTGACAGGTCAGGACGGGCTGTGGGCGGAGCTTCCTCTTCTGCTCGTCGGCTGTAACAGCAGAGCACAGAGTAGAAGCAGATGCAGGGAGGCTGCAGCACGGGAGTGGACCTGTCCCTTGACCTGAGTCATCTGACCTCATGTCACTGACGTGAGGTCAGGTGACAGGTCAGGTGACAGGTCAGGTGACTGGACTGGTCCACTCCCTGGCCGTCACAGAACCCAGTCAGAACGCCGCTGTGTAAACATACGGGGCGCCTATCAGCAGCGATCAGCTGCTCGTCGGCGCCCCCCCCTTCCCTTGCGCCCGGGGCACATGTCCCGCCTGCCCCCCCTAGCTATGCCCCTGCATTAGTGTAGGTAAGAGCTTGCAAAATAGCTCGCCTCCAGAAGGAAGAAAACTTTAATGCCGGTCTTTCTAATGCCACCTATACAAATAGGTTTCTATGGTTTGGCAATTAACCGGTGTCATGTTTTCATGCTCTATAAAAGGTCTTCCATTAAAGAGGCTCTGTCACCACATTATAAATGCCCTATCTTCTACATAATGTGATCGGCGCTGTAATGTAGGTGACAGCAGTTATAAAAATTTATAAAAATGATCTATTTTCACCAAGATATGAGCGATTTTAGCTTTATGCTAATTACTTTCTTAATGCCCAACTGGGCGTGTTTTTACTTTTGACCAAGTGGGCGTTGTAAAGAGAAGTGTATGATGCTGACCAATCAGAGTCATATACTTCTCTCCATTCATGTATTCAGCACATAGTGATTATGCGTTTCTGTCACTTACTCACACGTTTACATTACTGAAGTGTCTTGACGGTGAATAGACATTCCTTCCAGCCAGGACAAGATGTTTATTCACAATCCCGACACTTCGGTAACGTTTGTGTGGGACTTACAGCACAGCACATCGAGATCACGCTGTAAGCTGTCATTTACAGCGAGATCTCGTGAGATTACGCTTGCTGTGCTGTAAGTACCACATAAACGTTACCGAAGTGTCGGGATTGTGAATAGACATCCCGTCCTGGCTGGAAGTGATGTCTATTCACTGTCAAGACACTTCAGTAACGTTAATGTGGGAGTACGTGACCGCACATAGTGAGCAACGCAGCATCACTATGCACTGAGTGCAAAAATGGAGAGAAATGCATGATGCTGATTGGTCACTGATTGGTCAGCCTCATACACTTCTCTCCACTACGCTCACTTGGTGAAAAGTAAAAACACGCCCAGTTGTCCATTAAGAAAGTCCTTATCATAAAGCTAAAATCGCTCATAACTTGGTGAAAAAAATAAATTGTTTTTCTAAATAAAAAACACTGCTGTTACCTACATTACAGTGTCGATCACATTATGTAGGAGATAGGGGACTTATAATGTGGTGACAGAGCATATAGGTGGCACTAGAGAGACATCTTTCTTCCTTTTTGAAGAGAGCTATTTTGAATAGTTTTTCCCAGGGAGCATTTGCCATTAGACTCCTTACTAGCCGGATCTCCACAACGAGAATCAATACCTTCATAGAGCCAAGTAAGAGTTTGAAAGTGGTGCTCAAGCTTTATTTGAATAGAAATGGACAACCACTTTAGAATTTATGAATAAACCACAGAACACAGTGCATTTCTTCACCGAAGCCTGTGCATATATATATATATTGCCTAACTAGTTGCTGCTAATACCAAGCAGTTGTACACTATTGTACACTATTTATCAAAGCTCACTTTTTGACCGTAAACGTTGGCATCCTTGTGGATGAGTGTCATTACGTCCCCGTGATTACTTATGTCTCAAGAACATAGGTCATGAATCACAATAATTAATACGAACAAGTTAATAGTTTTATTCAATATTGGACTCTATATTATGCATTGTTTATGCACCTTCATTTCTGTTGATGAAAGATGGAAATTCTGTAAAGTTATCAGTTTTTAATTTAATGAACATACTGTAAGATGATAGAAAACTACAAGACACACAGGGAGGAAATGAATAAAATCACGTGGTGCATACAGCCACTGACAAAATAATGACCCTTGTAATCTAACTAAATTGGCAGTCAACCCTATAATTTCCTCTTTATAGCATTAGGCTTGTATACAAAGAACATTAGTTCACTATCATTGTAGCAGGAAACCTCATCACCAGAGTGTTTTTCTTAAAATCCATTTGTAACAATGAAGGTCCAACATGCCAGACCTCACTCATGGCGGTTCATGGAGGGAAAATAGGGCACTCTATGGTAGTCAGGATGGAAATCTTCTGGTCTAGTTTTGGCACCAGAGAACCTGTCCTAGAATAGTCGGACCTGATGCTTGTTTACAACCTGCCCTCATCTAATTCCTTGTAGGAATACAGCTGGGTTTTCAGGGTCCTCTGAAGAATAGCTACCAGTATGCATTTACCATGTATTTCACATAGGGATTAATGACCCACGTGGTTATATTCATTTAAATTGTTTCTAGGCATAAATATATTCAGAATTTGGGACAGTTAGGTGTACCAGGGTGGTTTTTCAGTAGGTGCCTCCTTGATGTCACTAGTTTCTCGTAAATCTGAAGGCTGAATTTTGGTTCCTCCATAAAATGGCTACCTTGTGTACATACTATATACACCTCTGTAGATACTCCTATTTCTGTAATGTTTAATTGTATTATAGCATTGCAGATCAGCTCCCTGTGTAATTAATCCCTTCTGCCCATTCCTTATATCTATTCATCTCTCATATGTCTGGGTAGTAGGAATAGCGTTTAGCCATTTAGCTGTGTTTTTTTTTTTTTTTAATAATATTTCTGTCCTTTCTTCCTTAAACAGTGAGTAGTTTTTCAGAACACTTAGATCAGATAAATGGAAGGAGTGAGAGCGTGGACAGCACAGATAATTCCTCAAAGCTCTCCAATGAAACTGCTTCTCATATGGCTCGTCAGCGATTAGAAAACACAGAAAAGCAGAAAATGTCTGGGAAAGTGACTAAGTCCATCTCTGCTAGTTCTCTGTCTCTCATGATCCCTGGAGGTAGCGCTATACAAACCCTAAGCATGATATTTTGTGACTGCATGTCCTTCTCACACTATCTGCCATCCATTATTACATAATGCATCATCTTTTGTAACTCCTTACATTTAGGTGGAATGTTATGTTAATATTATGTGATTGAAAGTGTAAGTTTACATTTTAGATATTTTAATACTTCTAGCATTATCCATTTATATTCACTCACTATTATAAAGGTAGTAACCGTGAGAGAGATCTGAAACTAACAGGGGAAATTCATACTCTGAGATTTCCCCTCCGTTCAGTCTCTGCCTAGTTAAAGTTTTGAATACCCAGCCTGGGTAAAATATTTTCTAAAAGTAACTTAATCAATTTCCGCTCTGTGCTGAGACTCCTGGGCATGTTTATCAACCTTTACAATAGGTGGCATCCAGTCTCTTTAGTTTTGAGACTGGTGGTTTTGTTACAGTGGACACAATTTCCAGTTCTATTATGTGCTTTTTTTTAAAAATTGTTTTAGTCTTTAGGTTCTAGAACTCCCACTAAGAATTCCTCGCAATGTAAAATATTCTAGTCTCTTTCTAATATTTTCTTTTCTTTGGGGTTTCATTGTAAATTTAGTACTTATCCCTGCTCGACTCAACAACCATATTCTCCCCCAATTTCCCCGAATCCTCATAGTTCAAATCTGCTACTTTTTCACAGGGCTGGAATATTTTTACATTTATGTTCTCGTCGCTTCAACTCCACACTAAAAGCCAATTTCAGACTAAGATACTGCATTATTTCTGCACACAGATGGCATCAGTGAGCCATCAGTCTAGATGCATGCTTTCCAATTATATACAGTTTCTATCTTCATTTTTTTTTAAATGTTTTGACGGGTAATGTTTTCTCTGAAACCCACCTTCATGTTCAATTAAAAAAAACTAATGGCTGGAGAAAAACAAAACGTAATAATTGTTTTTAAGAATGAATGAATAATAATGAATTTAATGATTATCTATCTCGTATAAGCCAGATTCAAAAAAATCTGTAAACTATTCTTCTAATGTTTCTAAAGGACCAGTTTTTCCACAAAACGTTTTATGATTCCCTATAGTATATTAATAGTTAAGCATAATTTGGCACAAACCTAGTCCCCATGGCAGTACCCTAAACTCTATATCATATATATCCTACTAAATGTATATATATATATATATATATCTGGCCAGAGGATTAAGGCTGCCACTGCAAATAATGCAGATAATCCTGAAGTATCTTCCAACTAGTTTAATCAAATGGGCAACAAATGTCACCCCAATGGTTGTTTGTGTGTAAGCCCAACATAAATTGCCTCTAATGAACAATCTTGCATAGTTAGTGGTTACTACAATTCATCATTGCTCCAATCTTATATTCTATATATGAGCCACAGGCTCCTTTTAGTTTCTATGTATTGGTGGGTTGTGCTGTAGTGAGAAGAGTAGTGTTGTATAGTTGCTTTATGCTTGAATTTAAATTTGTGTATTTAGAAAGAGAAGAAATAGATTGAGAAAAATATTGAGAGAGCCATTCTTTTGGGATAAGGTGTATATATTCTACTTCGAAATGTATCAGGCCTTTGACTGCGTACTGTTGCAGTGGTGGTTCTGCGTGTAGGGCACATGTGCTATAGCCTGATTGCTTTTTTTCTATTTAGAAGAGAGCTAAGATATTCTTTCATGTAAAATCGAATATTTGTTTTTCTTGCAAACAAGAACTGCCTTATCTTGTCTTTATTTTAACATAGTTACCTCCCTACAATAGCGGTTAGGACCTGCTAGACGTGGAGAGATCTGTTACATACCTGTGAACAGAGACCCCATTGTATTTAGTATTGGTTGTACATGTTATAGCTATGTGACATGCACATTAGAAGAGATTGTTTGACAAGCTGCACATGGAGAAACAGGCACATTACTACTACTATACAATGAGATGAAAATTCCTAGTCTAACTATTTGTTACTATGTTGAGTAGATAGTTTTCTATCAATTTTTAATTTCCTTGCGCTTATTTGACTTATGGATTTAATAAAACTACATTCAGTCAGTTTTGTCATTCGTTGTTTATAGATTCATCTAAATGCATCCGCACCTGCTGTTTATGGGCTTCACAATTAGGAAATGTATATAATTCTCCAGAATTCGTATTAGCAATGTAGATCAGTCTGAACGTGTAGAAAACCGTACTGCTTATCCATGCTACTCCATTCTACTCCATATTTTATTTGCCTTGAATTATGCGTTGGGAAGTTAACAAGGAGTTAAGAAGAGGGTTTGATATTTTAAAGGGTAAAAAAATGACCATTTTGATATCACCCCATAATATAATACATTACCTGCATGGTTTGTATCTGTCATTGAGTTGCTTGATATGTCTACTTACTTTTTCATCCATTGATGTATCGCTGCAATTTTTACTCTAGATATCTACAGTGTGTCCCCCCTTGGAAGTCCAGTTTCCCCACTCTCCTTGTCTTCAGACCCATCTTCTAGAGACTCCTCTCCAAGCCGGGATTCTTCTATCTCATCCTTTAGTCCAAGGCAGCCGATCATCATTCAGAGTTCTGGAAAAAAGTTTGGTTTCACTCTCCAGGCAATTCGGGTGTTTGTAGGTGACAGTGATGTTTACACCGTGCACCATATTGTCTGGGTAAGGTTTTACTGAAGTGTTTTGGTGATATTGCGCATTATTAAAATTTTGTTTGTGCAACATTATTTTATTAAAATACCTCACTGTTTCTTGTTTAATTGTTTTTTTTTACCCTAGAGTGTTGAAGAAGGAAGTCCTGCCTATCAAGCTGGTCTTAAAGCCGGTGATCTTATTACCCATATAAATGATGAGCCAGTTCATGGCCTTGTTCACACAGAAGTGATAGAGCTCCTACTTAAGGTAAGTTTATGACTTTTCTTCCCGGCCGACAGCAAAGGGTTATTATGATCGATATGTTGAATAGATTATCTGGAAGAACTTTTTAAACCACCGATCGTTTGTCCGTTGTTCAAAAAGTTGCTTTGTGTATAAGGCCCTTTAAATCTTTGGTCCTGTCTGTTGGAGCCAGCAAAGGGCTGTGATCCCAAAAAAGGTCAAAATAATTGTTGTAGTGTCAAGATAAGAGGGGATAAGACAAAAGTATATATATACTATAAATAGTGTATATGTCTGCATGTTTCCTCTCCATTTTGCCTCCTAAATATTGCCATTCCCTCACAGAGTGGAAGCAAGGTGGCAATCACAACAACACCATTTGAGAATACATCAATAAAAACTGGCCCTGCTAGGAGAAATAGTTACAGAAGCCGGATGGTGAGACGCAATAAGAAAACCAAGAAAAAGGAAAATATAGAAAGGTTGGTTTTGTGGATTGTTTACATCAGATTACGTCTGTGAATATTGTATTGTTAGCATAAATCAATTTTTATTGTATGTCTTCAAAAAAAAATCTCATAAGTGCAATAATAAAAATAGCATTTCAGATACAGTACAAATTGTATCATGGTTTCTTTATGTAGGTATTTGAGTTTTTTGATAGACACAACAGTGATTAAAAGACATAAAATATTTAGCGGTGCTTCGCCGTAATTATTTTTACAGATTAATAAGGTAGTTGTAGTCGAACAGCTGGTTTGAGTCCTGCCAAGCCTCTATGCCCCATATCTTCCCTTACGCTCAATGCAGAACTGGCACTGATCTCAGACTGGTCTCTTCCTGATAACCCCATGTAAAATCCTGTAGTTGTTAGGATGTATGCTAAGTGTTGACGCAATCCTTTGCGAAATATATCTGACTGAAGGTTTTAGATGGTTGTGTCAACGAACACCCTTCAACCAGATTGCCCAGATCCACCTCCATTAGTTATATATCGGAGAGAAGTAAGAGACACAGCCATGCCCTGCATACCCAAAAATCCTTCTCTGGTTTATTGTTAGAATGTAGTTACAATAGTATCTCACAAAAAATTACATAAATTGGGAGTTGGTCGGGCTCAACCAATTATAATTAAAATGAGGTTCTCGTAACAGCTGCAACTTCACCACAACGTCACCAGGTCTAATTCTCAAAAAAATAATGGTAAATAAATGAGTTCCCAGACAGTATGAGACATCAGGCCCATTTCTCATAACAAGAAATGGTAAACATATTAATTCTCAGACAATTATGATGTCGAAAGCCCATTTCTCATAACAAGAAATGATAAACATGTCAGTGTTCAGACAATCCCAGCATAAATTTTGGTTTACGGAGAAAAGATGATCCTTCAAAATATAAAATGGATTCTTCATACAAAATGGAATCCCTTTAACACATTTTACTCAATTTCACAATAAGCAACCAGTCTGTCTTAATAATTCAGCTGCTATTTAATGTGTCAACTGTGAGAGTACTCCATGTGGTAAAAATATCCAAGTGTAGTTATGAGATTTTTTTCTCCAATTCTTCTGTATAGTTAATTTTCTTTCTTTGATGTACTTTGCTTTTCAGGAGAAGGTCTTTTTTCAAAAAGCTGGCAAAACAGCCATCTCCTCTGCTCCACACAAGTCGAAGTTTTTCCTGTTTAAACAGGTCACTATCATCTGGTGAAAGCTTGCCTGCATCACCCACTCATAGTCTATCACCAAGGTCACCTACACCAAGCTGTCGCTCTACTCCTGACTTCCCATCTGGTGAGTTACCTAGAGACTTAAAGGCTAAGGAGGACACTTTTGCACTTTTTTTTTTTTGTTCTTTTTTTTTACTGTTAATTTGCTTTCTAAATAGTCTTCATTAAAAATATGCTACCATATTGCTGCTGTAAAGTCTGTGCAGCTCCTGTACTTAGCTTGCTGTACTGCTGCCTCTAACACGGATCTGTCAGCAAACGATCTGCTCTCCCCTCTCTTCTCTCAGAGTTTGAGATATCAGCAGTGAGGATAGGAAAGGAGGTTGTGCACAGCAGAGAGGGAGAAGAGGGCCCAAAGTCCAAGATTGCACAGGCTGTGTAGAGAGAGAGGAGAGAACCCAAAGCAGATCTGCAGGGTCAGGGGGTGAGATCATACATGCAGTGGTAGCATCAGTGTATGTGTCTGTCGACTACGCTATTGCTTCCGGCAAAACGGCGGGTCCGGTGCATCACAGAGACAAACGGAAACCATGGGCACAGGATCCATCACCATTGAAATCAATAGTGATGGAAAAGGAAACCTCCGGTTTCCGTTTGTGTCTGTTCAGGGACCCGTTCTGATGGAAAGCTCCGATGGAACGTCAGAACGGGACCCCAACGCAGATGTGAACGAAACCTAAGCAGTACAGGGATGAAGCTACGCTGTTACATGAGAGATTATGAAGGCAGCAGCATCATGGATTCACAGAACCTACACCCAGCATTTATTACTGGGAGGGACATGCCCACATGAGAAAAGTCTGAAACTAGGAGCAGGTTGCAAACTGCCTATCAGGGAGTCTGAAAATGAATAGTATAGGCTTAGAACTAATGAAATATGCATCTTTGTGAATGATTTTCTACTTTAGAACTGGGCAGACATATCAATAGCTAGGAGAGTTTTGGCTGGTTCACATAGTTTAAAAAGGAGTTTAACAGGTTGCATTATTTTTGCAAATATTTATGTTCAATTCCAATTATATGTTTATCGATATACGGTATACTGCACTCCAATAAAAATTAGTAAAAAAAAAAATTTGTCTGGTACTTTTTAGTTTTATCTGTCCATAGCATAACTTTTTATATTACATATGATAGAAATGTGTGTTTTGTTATCAAGGCTGGTGTGGGACATAAGCAAGACTTGGAAAGTCCTCTGATATTTTTATGTGCAGGGTTCTAGTAGATTTTACTGTGTTTTCATGGCTTAATGTTTTTATTATTTGAGTTTAACATTCATAGTATTTTTTTTGTTTCACAGGTACCAATTCCTCACAGAGTAGCTCTCCAAGTTCAAGTGCTCCAAATTCTCCCGCAGGCTCTGGACATATAAGACCAAGCACTCTACATGGTTTGGGCCCCAAGCTAGGTGGGCAGAGATACAGGTCTGGAAGACGTAAATCTGCTGGCAGTATTCCTCTGTCACCACTTGCAAGAACGCCATCACCAACTCCTCAGCCCCCCTCCCCTCAACGATCACCATCTCCTTTACATAACCATTCAGTAGGAAGTTCAAAGGCTACAACCACTTTTCCTGCAAAAATGCACTCGCCACCAACAATTGTTAGGCATGTTGTTAGGCCCAAGAGTGCTGAGCCTCCAAGGTCTCCACTTTTAAAGAGGGTACAGTCAGAGGAAAAACTTTCGCCATCATACTGCTGTGAGAAAAAACATTTATGCCCCCGCAAGCACAATTTGGAAGTAACTAAGGAAGAAGTTCATAAGCAATCATCCCAACGTGACCCAACATTGCAATGTCTGGAGGCGAATACATGTGATATCCTTGCATCAACAAGGGTTAGGCCTGTAGAACAAGGTTGTTTGAAGCGTCCCACATCACGGAAACTCGGCAGACAGGAGTCCTTGGATGAGCTTGATAAAGACAAACTAAAGGTCAAATTAGTTCTGAAGAAAAAAGATGTATCAGAAAGACAAGACTTTATTCTAAAACAGAATATAATACAGGATCTGCACAGTGAAATGGGAATCCTTTCTTCAGATGTAGAGAAGGAGGAAAAAGCACATCAAAGTCTTCTGAAGAGACCAAACTTATCTGAGAATAAATTTCCTGCTTATGAACCTCGTTCAGGAGGTATTACGTTTAAAGACACTAATTGCAAGAATGGAAATCCTCGGCCAAACGGTGCCTGTATGTCTTTGGACTCACAGTCTTTCTGTCATAGCTCTTCTGTTGCAGAAAGTGCCCACATATCTTATGAACTCAAGAAAGCTCCTACTTCATGCTCCCTGCAAGAGAATCTTAACTATCCTTCAGAGAAATTTGTGAAAGAGGACAATTTAGATAAGGCAACTGCAACAAACATTGATTATTTTAGGAAGAAAAAGTCATTTGAAGAGAAAGACAGCAACATGTGCCAAGTCTTAAAATCTAAAATTATACCGGTGTCTCATGAATGTATGCAAACAAAGTCTGGACATAGTCCAACAGACTCGCTCACCCTGCTAGATAACAAGACTTGCATTTCAAATATTCAGAGTAACTCTCTCTCTTTTGCTTCATTAAAAACTAGTAGATGTGAAAGCAATGCAGACAAATCATCTGTTGTAGCTACTGAGACCCCTGTTCGGAAAAGCCCTTCTGAATATAAACTCGAAACAAGAGCTGTATCCTCCTTGAAGCCTATCGAAGGCACATTGGATATTGCATTACTGTCAGGACCAAAGGTTATAAAAACAGAGTCTGATGTTGTCTGTAATAACCCTATCAAAGCTGATGATAAAAGCCGAAATTCAAAGAATGAGGTTGTAGTCAATGGGAATGCATTATTATTTACGAAAATAAACTCTAATTACTCAAATATTCATGCCGTGCACAAGGGACCTATTAAAGAGAATCAGAGTGAGTCTCTACAAGCGGAATGTCACACTGTTAAGATTCATCAGAACAAAGAGCCATCAGACCTTGGAACAAAGGAAAAGGTTGTGGACGTGACTTATTCAGTTGAAAGTCAAAGGATAAGCACACTGCAGTCTACAACGAGATGTCCAGTGACAGAAGGATTGTCTTCTTCTGTGAAAGCTAATAGACAAGAGATGGCAACTCAGGATATGTCCTCTGTCAAATGTTCACTGGAGCAAAGACATAGTACATCATACTCGGAAAGGACTTGTACATTCAGAGAGTCCTGTGAGAATACTCCTGCTACGAGCCTGACACAATCTAGCAAATCTGAAAAGTACATCTCAGCGCTTGGCTGTATAGAGGAAAGAAATCAACAGGCATCTGTTCCCCAGATAGAATCTAATCATCACACATCTGTGGTAAAGATTGTTGACTCTTCTCTTCTAGTTGCACTTGGGCCTGCTAACAAAACTTTGTCAACTGCACAAGCTAAATCGACTGACCTGAGCTGCAGTAGCCAAAGTAAAAAGCAACAAGATGCTCTGCAAAAAAACATTGCAGAGAACAAAAGGAAAAATAATGCTGAAGGTCCAGTCTTGAGAAGAGAAACCTCTTGTCCTAATATTCAGCAACCTCCTCTGTCCTTGAATGTCCAATTCGGAGCCAGTATTAGAAACCTCACATCTGTTAAAGAGGAGCAAAGTTCTGTACAGACCAAGCTTTTCAGCTACATCAATAGGTCAAAAGTGTTAATGGAATCTAAACCAGATACTCTTAAGATATCCCTCTCTGAAAAAATGGCTTCCTCACAAAAGCCTAATTCAAAACTGCCTGAGCAAGCAGGCAATCAAACAGTTAAGAAATCTGAATGTCCAATAAAAGCTGTTACTGTCTTGAGTGCCGATATTGGTAGCCTTACCCACTACAAAGCTGCCACTAAAACAGAAAGCAGTTTCACACCCACTTCTCCCGTTGTCCATATAAACACAAAGGCCACCCCCAATGTGTCCACCTCTGAACTGTGTTTCAACAAGGACCCTAAAGTTAGTTCTGAAACACCAGCCACTGTTAACCTTAAAGAATGTTCTGCAAAATCTCATCTTAAAGAGAAAACAAGTGCACATACAAAATTAAGTAGAGTGACTGCCGCGAAAACCTGCATCCAAGGAAAACCCGAAGCAGTGGAACTTAAAGTTCCCTTATCTGTTAATCCTCAAGATAATAAAAGCACTGAAGCACTTTATGTCCTTAGTGACAAAGGTAAAATAAAGATAACTTCTGTTACAAATCTAGATACTAGAGATGTGACTGTCGAAAAAAGTATGTCTAGGATTTCTCAGAGCATAGGGAGAGAAGGAGACCTAAGGAAGACACTATCTGATGCCAACAACATCAGCATTACTTCTTTACCCAAAGCTGTATGTTCCGATGTCTCCTTAAGCAAAACACACTTAAATGTGAGTAACTGTAAAGAGAAAAACGAGCAAATTCCAAACTTGAATGTTGCAAATGTCAAGGTTAAAAAGGATGCCCAGACATCGTCAAGTAAGACTTGCGCTGCCTTAAGGGAGGGCAATGTTTCCAGTAAACCTGTCACTGAAAAGCAACCATGTGTCCTTACAAATACTGCTGCCCCAGTGATGGTGCGGAGAGACCCTCCTTCTTCTCCAAGCAAAAAGACATTTGCTAAAAATTTGCCGAAGCCACCAGCCGGACCTCTGGAGAATTCTAGTAGCCTTTCTTCAGACAAAGACTTGAAGGGACAAAAAAGAGGAAAGGATACAGTTCTACAGAGTAGTCCCCACAAAAAGACATAATCTGCCAGCATCATCACCAAGACCTCTTTACTGTAGTAGCTGCTAATCTGAAACTTCTTGCAAAACCAGCACTGTGTAGTGTTTCCATATATATTTGTGACCTGTTTGATGATACAGTTAGTAGAAGGGTGTTTTTTCCAACTTTCAGTCCCAGCTATGTTTTTGGAAGCCGGATGCAGTCACTAACAGAAAGATGTACCTAGTCAGTAGAAACGGGAAAGGGCTATGGGGAAAAGGTCTGTAATTTACACTGTTGTATTGTGTGTTGAATGTAGAATGTACAGTTTGCTGCTCAATTTCACTGTTTACTTTTTTTATTTCTTTAGAAAGAATTTTTTGTGTTTTTTGTTTTTTTTTTTGTTTTTTTCTGGAGCTACAAAACCCTGAAAAGAACAAAACATTATGTGATGAAAGTTGAGGACTACTCTTCAACAGAGGTATTTATGGGAATCGATAAAAGAATTTGCGTCATCCAGAACTCATGAATCCTTTATCTGTTTTATCATGTGACAGCGTCCAGTGGTGTCTCAAAATGTAGCTTTGTCATCAAGAGGCCTAGTGTAAGATATCTTAGTATGCTGGACTGTTAACAGACCCTTGTTGTGCCAAATAGTTAATATCTATATTGATGACCTCATCTAGCAAATAATGTGGCTCTGCGACCTAAATATTCTGTATCCAGTCAGTACTTTATCTAGAGCCTTTTGTATCCTTATACATAGCACACTACTATTATCGAAGCACTGACCCTTGATAAAAATGTTTGATTCCATCCTATTCTTAGCCTTCATTTCACAAGTGCAAGTGTCTTAACTTTTTGTTGCAGTTCTTGAATGTATAGATTTCTGTTTACTACATAGGCTTGAAACAGAAATGTGTTTTGCTATAATATGAGAATTTTTTCTTTCAAAAACATATATGGGTGTTAATGTGTAGCCGGGGCCTTACAATTTTGTGGTTTAGCTGTGCCAGCATCCTTTATTTTTTTTTGTAAGTGCATTAAATAGCTCCATACATTTCATAGCATCTCGTTTTCTGTATTATAAACTTGTGAATATTGTAAAATAAAGGGGTTGTGTTACATGGGGCCATGTTAGAGCTATTTGGTGCTTGAAGGGTTACTTTACTTTCTATCTTTTTGTAAAGCCTTATTTATATTTTATATACACACTCCCCACCACACATATTTGTTCACCTGTAGCTATAAAATAAGGAACTTAACGTGAACTAAGGTAAATGCACTGGGAAAACCCTGACTCGGAGTGGCAGCTCTGATTTGATGTCCACATCATGTAATGTATAGCTGCTACAATGTTAAAGTAATATCTAAATATATGATATATTGTTAACCTCCGACATACAGCATTAAAGGCTTTATTCAGCTTTACAACCACTTTTTTATTGTCCCAATGCATCTAAAATGAGAAATTATACAATTTTGCAATAGCTTTTGATTAAATGTGACCTATCGGGTTGTTTTCTACAGCTTCTATGTGATATATGCATCTCTATGGTAAGAGACAACAAGCAATTTCTGTGTAGTCTGATCTTGCAGTTATACTCTGTTCTATCTGTCCTTTACTCCTTGTTAGGGCCTCATGTACGCGGCCGTTCCCGGCCCGCGATTGCGAGCATGGCCCGCAAAAAATGAAAAGTAGGACGTGTTCCATAATTCATGGTGTGGTTCTACGGCACGGACACCTATCCGTAGTAAAACGGAAAGGTGTTCGCGGCCAATAGAACCGGACGGGTCTGTAATTGCGGACCATATTACGGTCCGCAATTATGGAGATTTTTTTACAGTCGTGTGCATGGGGCCTAACCTACCGAAAGTATGTTGGCATCAGACTATACAGAGTTTGTCTGTTAACATAGAGACACATATTCTGCATAGGAGCTATAAAAACAAAATGGTTAGAAGTTTTTAATTAATTCCTATTGCAAACTTTTTTATTTTAATACAGTTAAAAAAATAAAAATGTGGTTGTTAAGGTGACTTAGCTTTTAATGGTTATATAGGATTCAATGGATGGTCTTTATGATCTCTCCACTGCACATAGTAGTATACAAGCAGAAAAAGTAGTGTTCCTCAAACGGACGTTGGCATATTGCCCTTTCTTGGGCAAGTAGCAACTTCCACTGCAGAATCATAAAAAGTAACTTCGTATTGAGCATAACAGTATTAGGCACTTGACTTCCCCTTAGAACAGACTTTATATTTCTTGTGGATCTACTTGGGAGAGTGCCTATTAAAAGTAGTGTTTGATCTTTCTAAGACATTCACTTACCTGTATGTCGCTTCAATACCTGGCATGGAGCACTATGATAATAAACACATTGCTCTCCCTTAAATTTGCTGACAACAAATATGATGTCCCAAGGAAGCTACTGTCCTGTCAGCTCTCATGTATGTTTTTAGTAAATACATGTATTCCTTATAACATAACAATTTTCAAGCATCTTGCATTGTAACATTCCTCTATTATTCTTCCTGGAAGTGTATGAATAAATTGAAATCTGGGCGTTACCATTCCTGTAGTGAATGGGGTGTGTTCCTAAACAATTTAACACTGACAGCACTGATTGGACAGTGTCAGACTTTGTAGGGACACACCTCCTTTGACAATGGGAATGGTAACACCCAGTTGTCAATTTATTTATACATAGAATTTTAAGAAAAGGTGCTAGAGAATTGTTATTTTATATGGAATACAAGTATTTAATAAAACATACATGTCAGGAGAGCTGACCGGTTCTCTTAAGAACAAAATAATAAAAAATGACATAGAAAAGCTTATAGAATTTTCCATAAACCGGACTCCTCCTTGCGTTTAGTAGTAATTTTATAGCAGCTTCATATCAGCGCTTGTGAATGTTCTCCTTATTCTATAACAATGTGCTTTACGTTGCACCTCCTAGTATGGACATAATAAGAAGACCAGTTTTCATGATCATCGACCGATTACATTAGTCCGATTTCTATTAGGACATCATTACAATACATGAACCTGTTTTTCCTGGTGCATCTAATTGCTTCCCTATCCCTTTAATAATTGATAAAAACTATTCAGAATAAATAAGATCTTAAGCTTATGGTTAATGTAAACCTATGAATTACCAAATATAAAAGCACCCGCCGATCATAGCACTTCATCGAGACACTGTTCATTTTTGCCTTTTGAGTTCTCCTCATTCCCTTGTTACTTCAATGTTTACAAATGTATGTGTTGTGGAGTCGAATCTAACAATCTGTCAATCATTATGTAGTCTTAAAGTACCTGGTGTGTTCACGTTCCTACTTGTTTGTATGTGTTAACCTTACTACTGATGTAAGATATTTGTGTTACTGGTTAGTCTCTTCAATGTAACTAAGATCTGTGCTCCTTTTTTAGTCTTTTCCGCTGTAGAAAGACCAGCTTAGTATCTGTGCAATAAAGTGTTTGTTGTCTTAACTTTATATAAAACAAAGTACACAAGAAAAAACCCACAACTTTATGAATGTTGTATTTGTTGTATACTGGACAAGTATTTATACTTCAGCTGCAATGAAACGATTGAAATAAAAAGTCGGCATGAAGACTGAGGCTGTGTGGTTTGTCAGTTCATTTCTCTATTGAGGTTCTCTTCAAAGGGGAACAACATCAGACATTACTCGTGACTGTAAGATAACTTTTGCAAGAAGTGTATGATAACCCTTTACAGACCCAGAACAGCGTCAACGTAAAGGGATGAAAATGCTTAACCCCTTTAATGCTGTTTACTTTCACAATCAATATTTCTTTTTTATTGCTCCGATGCGTCTGAAATAAAATGATGCAACTTTTCATTACCTTGATTAAAAATGTTTCTATCGTTTTGCCTCCACAGCTCCTATGCAGATCTATGCGACTCAATGTTAACAGACAACGAACAAACAGTGTAGTCTGAGCCTGCAGGCCCTCTCCCTTACATCTGTTGTCTACACACATTCAGTTAGCAAGAATAAGAGGACATATAAATATAGTATGACTGTAGGATAAGACTACACGGTTTGTTGTCTGTTACCGCGAGGATGCATAGATCTGCAGTGGAGCTGTAGAAACACAATAGGAAGTTTATAATTAAGCAGGGATGTAGCTTGGAGGGTCTACTGGTGCATGTGCCATGAGGACGCTAACAAACTACTTTGCATTGGCTAGTATTTTTGCATACAGGGAAGGGGGCAGCAAACTAAACCTAAACAGCTCGGAATTAAGATTATTTGCAGCAAAGTTGCTTATTTTTTTCTTTAGATGCATTGAAGCAGTAAAAAAATAAATAAAAATTGGTTACAAAAGTCTACATAGCCTTTAACGTCCACCCAATGTGTTTTTACAGGGACCGTTAAGGGATTTTATTCTGGACCGTCAAAAAACATGACGTTTAAATAGGCTCTGTGACTAGTTTATTAATTCCCGATCTCCTAACTAATCTAATAGGCGCTATGATTACAGTGTAATTTTTTTTTCTAAAATGTTTATTATTTGCAAAGTTATGAGCATTTTTCTAAATATGCTAAGTTGGCTATACTTGCCAAATGGGAGGTAACTGTCTTTTCACTCTGGGCAGTGTAATGTTTTCTGTATGACGCTGTCCAATCAGCTACAGTTCTCCTTCCCAGCCCAGCAACACAGCGTGATCATATAGTATACAGCTTCCATTCTCGACTGTGGTTTCAACTGGTGATATCCCCGGTTGTTTCACAGCTAGAACTGCGAACCTGGTGGCATATGAAAGATTAGAATTTCGTCTTTCATATGCCACCATAACCACTGCTGGAGATATGACTATTTGAAGGGATCCTCCTTCTCTCCAGCCTCAGTCTCTCACACTGTGTGAAGCAGCTTCATGCTGATAGGACAGGGTCAGAAGCTGTGAGGTAGCTCCACCTCAGGAGAATCGCTGGTGTTGATACCTACTTGTCCAGTATTACCTCATTTGCATATTTAGAAAAAAGCTAATAACTTTTAAAATAATAAACTTTTTGGGGCACAATTTTCACTAGCATTATTAGTGTAACCGTGCCTATTAGGTTAGCTAGGAGATAGGGCATTACTAAACTAGCGACAGAGCCTCTTTAAGAAAAACTTCTGCATGGAGATTTGTGCTGTCACATTTCTGGTGCACAGCAGTCAGAGAGACATTTAGTAGAGAAGGCAGTTACCTTTTTTTTCATTGTATTTCTATAATTGTTTCTACCTTCTCGGTAACTTTACAGTGTTCAATGAGTGCTGTATAAACAATTAAGGGGATGGCAAGGCCACTTCCTCTATTAGTCCTGTTGATCGCGTGATGTCTAACTAGACCCAGCATATTTCTGATTAAAAAGTCAACGATTAAAAATGTCCATCAAAGGTGAAAAGTAGTAGTAGTAATAATAGATTTTTTTTTTTAATTATAAAAAAATATACTAATAAACTATATTAAAAAAAAAAAACTAAATACAATTATTCCTTTACCCCTGCTCCAACAGTATCTGAAGAATTAGCCCTGACACAATGCTCCTAAGGCTGCATTCACATCTGCGTTGTGTTGCTTCAGTTCTAGCTTATCTGTGAAGACCAAAATAACGGAAAAGACCAAAATAACGTTTAGGAAAAGGTCTGTAATTTAAAGACCAAAATAACGTTTCCTAAAAAAAACCCAAAAACATTGATTTCAATAGGTTTTATTTTTCCATCCGTTGTGCTCAGCTAGGCTCCGTTCCGTCAGGTTTCCGTTGTTTTCTTTTCTTTTTAAAATCTTTTTATTGAATTTTAGCAACAATACACAAAAGAAAACCTAGATTGGTCAAGTCAGTGTGAACAATCTTAATCAGAGGACATATTTACATAGTAATATGGCACAATACTATACAGTACATGAAATGATTAGTATACCATCAGCACAATGTAGGAACGCAGTCCTCAAGTGATGACAAAGTAAATCAGGAACTGACCCAACAGATAAGTAGGAGTAAGGTAAAAGGTAAAACTAGTGAGGGAGGGTACAGGAAAGGGACAGGGGAAAACAATAGAGATGTCAAATCAAAAGAGTGGAACCACTTTAGAAAAAAAAAAAAAGAGCACTATACCAATATGCAAATCTGCCTAAATACTCAGCGTACTTGTTAAAGACTAGAGGTGAGCCGTTCAGGAAAAGTTTAAGGATAATTGCCCTAAACATGAGGGGTGGTGGAGACTGACAAGAGTTGGGGCCTCTGAGTGCAGACACCTAACAATATATATATATATATATATATATATATATATATATATATATATATATATATATATATATATATATATATTGTGAGGGTTTAGCATCAGGAGAGGTTGGTACAGCGGTTTCTTTGTAGCCAGAGACAGGGACACCGTGCATTAAAAGTCATAACAGGGCTTTGCCTGTGTTTTTATTCTTGTCAAAGAAACAGCCTCTTGTACAACAAGGCAAAATACAAAATAAATCCTGCTCATCTGAGCAATAACTAAACAAGATATTATCTAACTATACCGAGTGCCTTTTTACCAGGCACTGGACACAAAGTAACACAGGTCTTTACTCACATAGAATACAGGCTACTCCAGCCTTAGTAGTCTCCAGTCTGAGTCAGGGGTAAGACTCCCACACAGTGTGTCTGCACCTTTTTATACACAGGCTACAGGTGCAGCTAATTGAGCAGCAGCCTTGTCCTACAAACAGAGATGGACTAGGGATTGGGGAACCCGCCCTGCTCTTCTCCAATCCAACTCCAGGCCCCTTTTCCGGCTTTTCCTTAAGCCGAGATTGGAAAGCTAGAGCTTTCTATTGCAAGAACTACTCATTCCCTGGAGCCTAGGATACATATGACCGGATTCTAGGAGAAATGTACCTTCCCTCAATGACTTTACCTGTCACTGTCTCACATACCCTCTTCCTCTGTTCGAGCCCGTGGGATCGGACACATTTAGCTACAAGGCAGTGTGTCCTAGACAAAGCGTCATCATTGCCCTGCAGTTTTCCTGCTCTGTTTTCCACAGTATATTTGAAGTTCTGCAAAGTAAGAAACCACCATGTAACTCTTGCATTTCTCTCTTTAGCTTGACACATCCACGTAAGAGGAGAGTGGTCTGTAACCAACCTAAACCGACGACCCAATAAATAATATCTCAGGGACTCAAGTGCCCACTTAATTGCCAAGCACTCCCGTTCAACTATGCTATAGTTTTTCTCAGCCGGGGTAAGTTTTCTGCTCAAATAGGTCACAGGATGGTCCTCACCACCCACCTCTTGTGACAGAACTGCTCCGAGCCCCACATTAGAAGCATCAGTTTGGACAACAAACTCCTTTTTGAAGTCAGGAGTGACTAAGACTGGTTGGTTACACAGGGCCAGTTTCAACTCTTGAAAGGCGCTTTCAGCCTTCGTGTCCCACTTGACCATGACAGACTTACTTCCCTTGGTAAGATCTGTCAGGGGCGCTGCTGTGCTGGCAAAGTTTGGAATGAACCTGCGGTAATAACCTACAATTCCTAGAAAAGCTCTGACCTGCTTTTTGGTTGAGGGCTGGGGCCAGTTTTGGATAGCCTCAACTTTGTTGACCTGTGGCTTTATCACCCCTTTCCCAATTATGTACCCCAGATACCGTGCTTCCTCCAAGCCTAAGGAACATTTCTTTGGGTTTGCTGTTAACCCCGCGGCTCTGAGGGAGTTTAGTACTGCTTGTACTTTTGGTAAGTGGCTTTCCCAGTCATCACTAAAGATTATAATGTCGTCCAGATATGCCGAAGCATACCGACGATGGGGTTTGAGGACTATGTCCATTAACCTTTGAAAGGTCGCTGGAGCCCCATGTAGCCCAAATGGTAAACAAATATATTGAAACAGACCATCCGGGGTGATGAACGCAGTTTTCTCTTTGGCGCCCTCCGTGAGGGGTACTTGCCAATAGCCTTTGGTTAAATCAAGTGTTGAAAAATACCTTGAATGGCCCAGTCTCTCTATTAACTCGTCAACTCTTGGCATTGGGTATGCGTCAAACTTTGACATCTCATTTAACTTGCGGAAGTCGTTACAGAAACGCAATGACCCATCTGGTTTCGGAATCAATACAATGGGACTTGACCATTCACTTTTTGACTATTCAATAATCCCAAGGTCTAGCATTTTCTTGACCTCCTCAGATATGGCTTGTCTACGGGCTTCAGGGACTCTGTAGGGTTTCAAGTGGACCCGAACCTGAGGCTCGGTCACAATGTCATGTTTTATTATACTGGTCTGTCCTGGCAGTGCTGAAAACACGTCTGTGTTTCTCTGGACAAAATATTTTGTCTCCTGTTTCTGTGGCTTTGTGAGGGATTCTGACACATACACATCTGGGTTAGGACTATAGGGGGTACTTACTGCCACGAGGGTCTCTCTTTCTTTCCATGGCTTAATTAAGTTTACATGGTATAACTGCACTGTCTTCCTTTTACCTGGTTGGTAAACTTTATAATTTACATCCCCCACCTTTTCAATTATCTCATACGGCCCTTGCCATCTAGCAAGAAATTTGCTTTCTACGGTTAGCACTAAGACCAACACTTGATCACCAGAGTTAAAATTTCTAACTTTAGCAGTTCGATTATACACCCTGCTCCGAGCATCCTGAGCTTGCTCCAAGTGTTCCTTAACTATCGGCATGACCGCAGCGATTCGGTCTTGCATCAACGTGACATGCTCAATTACACTCCTATAAGGTGTGGACTCTTGCTCTCAGGTTTCCTTGGCTATGTCCAGGAGACCACGGGGTTGTCTGCCGTATACAAGTTCGAAAGGAGAAAACCCTGTGGATGATTGAGGAACTTCACGTACAGCGAACATCAAATAGGGCAGAAGACAGTCCCAATCCTTCCCATCCTTACTAACCACCCTCAACATGCCTTTTAATGTCTTATTGAATCTTTCGACAAGACCATCAGTTTGAGGGTGATATATAGAGGTACGCAGGTGTTTAATTTTCAGCAGTTTACATAATTCCTTGGTGATTTTGGACATAAAGGGAGTTCCCTGATCGGTAAGGATTTCCTTAGGTAAACCAGTACGGGAAAACATGTAAAACAACTCTCTTGCAATGGCTTTTGAAGAGGAATTTCGCAAAGGGACTGCCTCAGGGTAGCGTGTGGCATAGTCCAACACCACTAGGATATATTGATGTCCTCTAGAGGATTTGACTAAAGGGCCGACCAGATCCATGGCAATTCTTTCAAAAGGGATCCCAATGATAGGCAAAGGCACCAGCGGACTCCTAAAATGTGGCATAGGAGCCGTTATCTGACACTCCGGGCAGGACTCGCAATACCTCTGAACTTTCGTATATACCCCCGGCCAGAAGAATCGTTGTAAGATACGCTCTCTGGTCTTTTCGCAACCTAGATGTCCACCCAGCACGTGTTTATGAGCCAGGTCCAACACCGTTCTACGATACTGTTGGGGTATCACCAGCTGTTCAACAACCTCCCCACGTACGTTATCTATCCGATACAGCAAATCCTGGTTAACCGCCATGTGTGGAAACACCTTATCAGCCCCTGGATGTTGAGGCACTCCATTTAATACCTTAGTATTTTCCCTGGCTTTTACCAATGTGGGATCGCTAAGTTGAGCGGTCCCAAAATTGTTACGTGATACATTTAACTCTGGTATCTCAGAAATTTCCTCCTGCTCATCTGTTTCACCAGCAAAAACAGCCAGAGGAAATTTATCAGGCTCAGTGGTCACCCCTACTGCTGGCACCTCAGCATCCTCGTTAAAGGGTTCTGGGCTAATCACAGCGCACACATTAATACCATCATTAACATTTACAGTGGAGGTTACATCTTTCTTCCTCCACAAGTCCCAGAACACTGGGAAGTCTCTCCCCAGGATCACACTGTGCATCAGGGACTTGACCACACCCACTTCATGGCAAGCGGTTCCACAGGAAGTCTCTAGAGTGACCAAAGCGGTGGGGTATTCTTTAGTGTCCCCATGTATGCACAGGACCCCTATACTATGTCCGCTGAATGTTCCAGGGTCTATCAGGCTGGCATGCACCAGGGTAACCAGACTCCCAGAATCCAGCAAGGCACTCACAGTACACCCTTCCACTTTTACGACACACATTTGTTGCTCAGTCTCGTAAACAGTCTCAGCAGAACAAACAGGACGTGCAAACAAGGATATTCGCCTTGCTGCATCACACTCCATTGGCTCAGTAGTCAGGGGACAATTGGCAGCAATATGCCCAGGTCCATAACACCGCCAGCACTGTATGCGGCCCCGATCCCCAACTTGAGACCCTGGTCTGGCCTTCAGTGTCTCTCTGGGATTTCTTCCCTCCGTCTGCTCCCCTTCTGAGCCACCTTCCTTAAAGACATTTCTCACCCCTCTAGTAAATGGAACAGTCTTACCGGGTGCTCCGCACGATTTGCTGTTCCTGGGGTTAGAACATCCAGGCGGTACTTCTTGGAGTAGATCCTGAGTAGCTCTGTACCTTTCAATCAGGTTCACAAGCTGTTCCGCATCTGTAGGATCTCCTTGACCGACCCAACGCTGAACCTTCGGTGGTAAGGAGCTGATGTATTTGTCAAGCACCACTCTCTCCACGATCTGCGCAGGGGTTGATTCCTCTGGCTGTAGCCATTTCCTTGCAAGATGGACAAGATCATACATTTGTGATCGCGCAGGTAGGTGTTCCACGAAAGTCCAGTTCTGCACCCGTCGAGCACGCACATTCATATTGACACCCAGACGGGCAAGGATCTCACCCTTCAGCTTGGAGTAATCCTTGGCATCCTGCTCATTGAGATCAAAGTACGCCTTTTGCGGCTCTCTGGTTAGGAAAGGTGCCACCACTGCTGCCCACTGATCTGAAGGTAACTTCTCTCGTTCTGCCACTCGCTCAAACACCATGAGATAGGCCTCAACGTCGTCGGTGGATGTCATCTTCTGCAGAGATGTCTGTACCGCTGCACGTGTGGTTTGGTGCAAACCATGAGGCCCCGCTGACCTCTCCACTGAGGCCTGAATTTGGTCTTGCAAATAGCGATTAATTTGCTGCTGTTCTTTTAAATAGGTGTATGTCTCTTTAAGACCGCGCCCGCATCGGCCACCATATGTGAGGGTTTAGCATCAGGAGAGATTGGTACAGCGGTTTCTTTGTAGCCAGAGACAGGGACACCGTGCATTAAAAGTCATAACAGGGCTTTGCCTGTGTTTTTATTCTTGTCAAAGAAACAGCCTCTTGTACAACAAGGCAAAATACAAAATAAATCCTGCTCGTCTGAGCACCAACTAAACAAGATATTATCTAACTATACCGAGTGCCTTCCTACAAGGCACTGGACACAAAGTAACACAGGTCTTTACTCACATAGAATACAGGCTACTCCAGCCTTAGTAGTCTCCAGTCTGAGTTAGGGGTGAGACTCCCACACACTGTGTCTGCACCTTTTTATACACAGGCTACAGGTGCAGCTAATTGAGCAGCAGCCTTGTCCTACAAACAGAGATGGACTAGGGATTGGGGACCCCGCCCTGCTCTTCTCCAATCCAACTCCAGGCCCTTTTTCCGGCTTTTCCTTAAGCCGAGATTGGAAAGCTAGAGCTTTCTATTGCAAGAACTACTCATTCTCTGGAGCCTAGGATACATATGACAGGATTCTAGGGGAAATGTACCTTCCCTCAATGACTTTACCTGTCACTGTCTCACAATATATATATATATATATGGGGTTTCTGGGTTGTCCACTTTTTCCACACCTGAATACATTTATGATGTGTGCGAAGTTCCCAATGAGATAGTTCCTCCAATCTGGATATTTGTTCGACCTTAGAAACGCAATGCAGTACTGAAGTGATTTCTGTGGACTTCCAGTTTAGTGGAATTAAAAGGCGTGCTGCTGCAATCAGTAACCTCAGGAGCTTTTGGGAGTGTATGGGAAAATCTCTGGGAAATAAAGCCAACAGAGCAACTTGGGTGACATCTGAAGTGTGGTACCACAGACTGTTAATATGTTGAGATCTGTTGCCAGAATTTTAAAATCTCTGGGCACTCCCACCAAATATGTAGGAAGGTGCCTCTGTTCCTATTACATCTCCATCAAATGTCTGAAGTAGAACCATACATCTGCTTTAATCTGACAGGAGTAAGATACCACCTAGAGAGAACTTTTTATAAGCATCTTCTTGAAGTTTGACGCAACGAGAGGTTGCTTTAGGGGCCTGCAAAATCATGGAAATTTCTACGGGGGTGAATGTGATGCTCAGTTCTCTTTCCCAGTCTCTTCTAAAATACGGAACAGTTGTGACTGCAGAGGACACAAGTTGCTTGCTTATCAAAGATATAAGTTTCTTAGGAGCTTGAGTCATTACCCAGTTTTTTTCAAACCATGTGAGCTCCCTAGGCTGCCCCGTAGGAGGAAGTAATTTACGTGTATATTTGCAAATAAGACTGTATTGTAAGGTAAAGAGGTTCCGAACCTCAAAAAGGGATCTGTTTTTTTCCCTGAAAGGGAATGATCCATCGGACTCTAGTATATCCATAGGTGCAAGTGTACTGCGTCTAATTGGTAGGGGTAAAGTCTGGTATCCCAGGTCTAAAATGGGGATACATTCCCTTATTTGTGATACTGGAGAGGGGTAAGGTGAACATAGTGTACTAATAGGAGGGTTTCTCCAAATAGTAACCAAAGCTTTTAGGAGAGTGTTCGGAACTGGATTGACAGCGTCATCTTCAAGAACCATCTGTTGAAGTGGTCTCCGTGCTATCCCTTCCTCAATGGCGACACAATGTTTATGCTGGGGACGTCTTAACCAATCTACAATTCTGCTTAAATGCACTGCCTTGTAATAATTGTCTAGTAGAGGCAAGCCTATCCCCCCTTTATCTGTGGGCAACTGTAAAATCTTATAGGCTATTCTAGGTCTGGAGCTGCCCCATATATAATCTGAGCAGATCTTAGGTTCTTTCACCAATATCATAAGTGGTAGAGATATAGGTAAAGTTTGAAATAAGTAGGTTAGTTTGGGAGATATCAATGAGTTTATCATGTTTTTCCTACCGAACCAAGAGAGAAAGGCGGGGGACCATGATTTCAATGTCGCTGGTATGGATATGAGCAGTGCTTTGTAATTAAGAGCTTATAACTGCTTCGAATCAGAGGTGATATTGATCCCTAAGAACTTAATGGACTCTTTAGGCCAAGAAAAAGGGAACTTCTGCTTTAGGGACGTTAAGTGGGTCAAAGGCCTAGTAATATTGAGTGCTTGGGATTTTGAGACATTAATTCTAAAGTTAGACACAAGTCCAAACCCATCCAACACTTTCTGAATTGCGGGAAAGGCAATAGTAGGATTGGAGACCAGAAGCAAAAGCTCATCTGCATAAGCAGCTAGTTTGTATTCCTGTTTCCCACAAGCCAGACTGCGTATAGAGGTATTTTGTCTTAATGTTTGGAGGAGCGTTTCCATCACTAGAATGAATAACAAGGGCGATAAACGGCAGTCTTGTCGTGTACCGTTCTTGATCTCCACTGCCTTTGAGAGGGTGTCATTAACTTTAATAAATGCGCAAGGGGAGGCATACATTCCAAAAATCCCAGTAATAAGTTTGGGAGGGAATCCAAACTTCTCAAGTGTGCGTCTCATAAAAGGCCAAGCTATTCTATCAAATGTCTTTTCGGCATCGGTGCGAAGTACGATAAGAGGTTTGGGGAACTGTTTAGCATACGTTATAGAGTCAAGCACTTTATATGTGTTATCTCTCCCTTCCCTACCTGGCACAAAACCAATCTGGTCTGGGTGTATAAGGTGAGACAGGGCAGGTCAGATTTTGGTCGACAAAATCTTGGCATAAATCTTAAGATCAGTATTGAGTAGGCATATGGGGCGATAATTGGAGCAGTCAGCAAGATTTTTACCCGATTTGTGGATCAGTGTAATGATTGCAGCTAATGTTTGCGGCAAGAAAAGGGATCCCTCTAAGGCCGAATTAAAGAACCTCAAGAGGAAAGGCGCAAGGATGTCACCAAAATAAGAATAGTATTTAAGGGGAAGACCATCCGGTCCCGGCGCCTTTCCGCCAGAGCTTGACTTTATTGCACTGCTAAGCTCTTCCAATGTAACAGGATTATCCATTTGTGTTGCAAGAGCCTCGGACGTGGTTGGAAGGACAATATCCTCCAGGAAAGCCTCAGATGCAACGTCCCTCTGTTCTGAGAGATCTTCAGAATACTGGGAATTAAGATTGTATAGCTTTGCATAATACTCGCGGAAAGTTTCCGCAATATGTTCCGTATCCGAGACTCCCACCCCACCGTCAGTTTGGATTGTCATATTTCTGGTCTTGGACTAACGTTGTCTTAACTTAGCTAACATAAATTTTGTAGGTTTATCCCCATGGGCAAAGAATTTTTGTGTGGACGAAAGATAAAGTTTGGCCGAATAAGAATTAAGCTAATTTTTCAGTTCGTTCCCAAGTTGGGCTAAATGGGAGTCACTCAGTGATTTCTTGTGTAACGCCTCCAAGCGTCTAATTTTATTAGATAAATCAGTAGACGCTCTTGCTGTAATCTTGTTATGATGGGCAGCAATGGCTAGGAGTTCACTCCTAATAACTGCTTTGTGGGATTCCCACAATATGTGAGGGGAAATATCTGGAGTATAATTCATAGAGAAGAACTCCTGAAGTTTCAGTTTTATGCGGTCTTTTACCTCTGGGAGATCTAATACTGTTTCATTTAGTGTCTAGGTGTACGGTCAGGCGAGTCAAATGTAAGGAAAACGGGAGAATGGTCGGAGTGTACCATAGAGTCAATAGTTGCTTCCGTGCAATGTTGTAAGTGCTGCGAAGAGATGAATATGTAATCTAACCTGTGATCGGAGTTATGAGGCGCTGAAAAGTGAGTGTAGTCTTTGGTGTCAGGGTTGAGGAAATGCCATGTGTCTGATAGGTTGGCTCTATGAAACGGTTTCTTAATGCCAGCTAATGCCTTGTAGGATAATGTTGAAGTGCCTGTTGTAGAATCCAAAGCAGAGTCAAGCGAAACATTGAGATCTCCTGTAACTATAGCTATACCTTCTGAAAAGTCCATAAATTTACCTAGATTATGGCTTAACCATGGGAGTTGGGAAGTGTTTGTCACATAAAAGTTACCAATAGTGAAAGTTTGGTTTTCAATTTTGCCTTTCAAAAACACATATCTCCCGTCTGGGTCAGACATGTTATCCAGCAGTAAAAAAATCTAAATTTCTATGAAAGCCAATGCTGACTCCCATGCTGGCTGCATAGGGGGAGGAACTATAAAACCATTTTGAGAAATAGGAATTAGAGAGGATCGGGACACGTTGGTGCTTGAAATGGGCTTCTTGTAAGCAGCATATCTGAGTATTTTCTTTATGAAAGCGATGGAAAATTTTACTACTTTTCGAGGGCGAGTTCAGACCTCTAGCATTGTATGTAACTAGTCGTATTGGAGCCATAGGACAAGATTACATATATATGATATATTACTTTGTATTAAACTAGCAAATACAGGAGCACCTCCCGTTAGAGAGGTAGAACATCTATTTTCTGTAAGTGGCAAGGGTCGGGGTTAAGGGAAGAACTGTGGGAAACAACAGTGGATTGATTGGGATCAATAAAGTGCTACTTCTAAACTGGTTTAAGTAAACAATAGATTCCCATAGTAATACCAGAACGTGATAAGTACTTGTATAAACCAGAATGGTTGTAGGAGTAAACAAAGATGTAGTCAGCAGGTGGAGTATACCACCCCAAGCATATAGTGTAGTGTAGATCTAAATAAGATACAAAAGACACAAAAGTATGAACTAGAAATGAACAAATGAAACAGATATAAGCATACAATCCCTGTCACCATAGGCCACAGGGCCGGATTGGTGCTATCTAGTGACCTGCACACAGTCTACCGCTGCTATTTACAAAACAATAGATCAGGTGAAATAGCTTAAAGCCACCTATAATAAAACAGAAGTTAGGTCACTGGACGTGTATAACCTGTAATGGTAAGCAGATATCAAACCAGCTCTCGAATGGCTCATCACATACTGAGGGATGGTTCGAGGTTGACAACGTAAGGACATCACTTCTCATCCTGACATCCTAAAAGCCCTGTGTGGATAAGGGAATGTACAAAAATACAAAAGAAAACAGCAAGAGAACAGTATTGTGGTGTTATAGGTAAGAGAATCAAAAGTAGGTTACTAGGAGGTAATTTCATAACTCCCTCTGACACAGAAGATACATCTGATTTGCATAGGAAATGCAGATCTTTGGCCATCAAAGGATGTCCACTGTCTGACAAATGTTTAATTGGCTCTTTCCTCACCAAGGTGCGAGATGTGCTGATTAAGGATTTGTCACTAGGGCTGACCAAACATCCTGACCAAACATCTAAAGCTATGCAAATGGTTGCCTGTGGTGTGTCTGTCTGTGGACCAGGAGAAACATGGGAGAATGGCATGGTGTTCAAAGAAAGTATGATACATCAAGGCAAACCCCGTCATAATTTATATTTGTAATGACCCACATAGCTAGTTATGATCAGGGAAAATAGCCCTCATATATATGTCAAATTCAGATCCCTACCCTCAGAGGAACTACCTGGGATTGGCTATTGGCTAAAAACATGGGCCTATTATAGTGGTGTTTGATATGCCCTTGTTGGTAAATGTCTGCACAGGTGAATGCAGGTAATATTATATTTCTAGGGGATTCCTGCAAGGACACATGATCGCTTTTATGTTTCTCTATAAAAATACAACTGTGTAATGGGAGGAGTACCCTTCATTATCATATGAACAGCCTCCTCTCAGTGACATCACCAGCCAGTGAACTGGAGGGAAAAAACTGGGTTTAAAATGCCATGAGAAGTGAGGGTCAATGTCAGTCGTTGGGGATCCATATCTCGGTTGGAGTGACTGCCCATATTTTCAGCTGTCCCCACAGCCAGGATATCGCCGCTGTACATCAGTAAGGTTTTGTTCTGTTTCTTTTATCCCTTTTATTTTCATAAACTGTTTGATTGCATGGTAACTGTATGTATATTTTTTATCTTTTAATCTGACAACTATTTTATGTATTGCACTGCACTATTGTGTATTAAATCTGAAATATTTATAAGTCTCTTCCTTGTAGTCTTACAGAACTTAATCTTCCGAAGATGAGGAACGTTACCTGTATTTTATGTTCAATTTAGATAACCTGTGTTATAGGAACTGGTGTTAAGGGAACATAGAGACTTAGGCCCCTATTGCCTAGATAAGTATAGGTGGTGGTAGCATACTGTGGTATAAATTATTGGGGTGTTGGAAACTATGGGAGTAATTTAGCATAATCCTGTCATCTAGAGTAGGTGGGCGTGGATTTATGAGGTAAATTAATAAACTCAGTAGTGTAGTTCACCCCTGTGACGTGACCAGAGATCGGTGATCGTCACAGATTGGTGGCACAGCGGTGGGATAGTGTTATTGTCATTTACACTGTTAAAGACGTTAAGTGTTTTGTTTAAGAAATTAACCTTTACACTTAAGGGCTGGAGTATCTTTGAAAATAATACAACAGTCCACAAGGAAGAACTCAGTGCATACTATTTGTCAGCTAACATACATACGTGCAAAACAGTTTCCCTTCCCCTTCTTGTTTTTTCTTTTCTTTCTTTTATTTTTAAAAAACCACTGATAAGATGGCAGAGGTGTATAGAAATAAGAGGAAAGATGAACTGCTAGTCCTCTGTGAGGAGAGAAGGCTGGACGGAATGAACAAAAGTAAAGCGGATCTGATCCAAGCATTGGTGGCAGATGATACACAGCTCCACCATTCCGTGGGACCAGAGCGGGAAACTTCAGCCTCAGAGGAACAGACAGGAGACTCTAGTCAGGATCTGGCTGGGCATGGCAGTACCAGGTCTCAAAACGGTATGGAGTCTTCTCTTTCTCTAATCCTCCAGCAGATGGGCAACTGTGATCCAGATATGCGAATGCAACTGGTGATGCAAGAGCGTCAAGCAGAGCGAGAAGCTGCACAACGCCAAGCAGAGCGAGAAGCTGCACAACGCCAAGCAGAGCGAGAAGCTGCACAACGCCAAGCAGATCGAGAGTTTGCAGAACGTCAAGCGGAGCGAGAGTATGCAGAACGCCAGGCAGAGCGGGAGTACCAGCTCAAGTTGACCCAAATGCAGCTGCCAAGTGCTTCATCCTCACCTCAGAGTGAGTCCACAGGCACAATCAACCTTAAACCCCGTCTAGAGCGTTTCCCTGTCATGGAGAAAGACGGTGATCTGGATGTTTATCTAAAAGGTTTTGAAAAGGTCTGCCGACAATTCCAACTGCCACCTGCAGACTGGGCTAAGTATCTGACTCCAGGGCTGAAAGGCAAAGCTCTGGAGGTGTTTGCAGCCCTGCCCACAACTATCGATCAAGATTATGAGGCTATTAAAAAGGCCTTAATCCAACGATTTAACCTTACCCCAGAGGTATACAGGAAACGATTTCGGGCTTTGCAGCGCACGGGTACTGACAGTTACTCAGACCTGGCCGATGGACTAAAGAACCACTTCAGGCAGTGGACGCAGGGATTAGCTGTCAACACCTTTGAAGATTTGGAGGATCTGATGATCCTGGACCAGTTTCTCCACACCTGTCCTATGGAAGTACGACAGTTTATTTTGGACCGTGAGCCCAAGACCCTGGATAAAGCTGCCCAGATAGCGGATGTATATGCCGCGAACAGAGCGCCAGAGGCGCGAAAGCCTGCTGTTCCAGGCTGGAAAGGGGGAAAGCCCCCTATTAACACTTTTGCCCCTACTCGCAGATCACCAGGAGGTGTTGCCCCTGCCCCACTTCCCAGGCCTGCTGTTGATAATCGCAGGTGTTTTGGATGCAACCAAGTGGGGCATATCAGCACTGCTTGCCCAGAGAAGAGGAAAACTACCCCTTTGCCCAAACCATCTATTTTGTCCCCAGCAGTTTTGTTTGTGGGTGGGAGGGAGAGGGCATCTTGTGACAATTTACAAGCGGTCACTGTGGGCAAGACGGTTACCATGGGACTGAGGGACACTGGTGCCGAAATGACTCTTGTCCACCCAGAGCTTGTTTCTTCAGAAGACATTATCCCAGGAAAAACTCTAACTGTTTCTGGAGTTGGTGGTCTGATCCCGGCCTTACCCATGGCACGAGTTTACCTGGATTGGGGGGCGGGAAGAGGGATGATGGATGTGGGAGTGACGGATAAAATCCCCACTAATGTGTTACTAGGAACCGATCTGGGACGTTTAGTCTCCAGATATATTTCTTCAGACCTTGAGGAGGACTCTAGCGTACTTGCTGCCCCATGTGTGTCACCGCAGGTAGTATATGATAATAATGAAACTGTCAATACTATGGAATGTGATGACCCTGTGTCCAGCAATGTTATAGACTTACATAATGTTACTGTGCTTAGTGATAGCCTAGACTCATCTAACAATGCATTGGATATAGACTGTATAACTAGCAATGATGTAGGTGATTGTATAGCGTCAGATAATGATTTGTGTGTAGATTTAGTAGCGGGAAACGTCATAAACATGCATGAAATCCCTGTCACATGCACACACACACCAGTTCACCAAGACGGGGAGAAGGTTGTGTCCATTTCTCCTGTGACGCGCAGTCAGGGTGCCTGTAACACAAACCTGGGTTCTGGGCCCCCTACTGTGTCTGCTACAGAGGAAGTGGGGACAGCTGACAGCCCGCAGCCAGCGGCAGAAGTTAGTCAGAATGTGTTGCTATCAGCCAGTACTGACGCAGAATGTCAGTTGTTTCAGACGGCCCTACGCACTGACGATAGTCTGCAGAAGCTGCGACAGCTGGCTGATCGGACCCCAGAGGAGGGGGACACTGAAAAAATAACCTGGGACCAGGGGAGACTGTATAGACAAAGTATTTCCACTGACCCCCAGCAGGATGCATTAAAAGACAGGCAACTAGTGGTGCCACGTCAGTTCAGGGAACAACTCCTGCGGGTGGCTCATGAGATACCACTAGCTGGTCACCTAGGGATAAGTAAGACTAAGAGTCGTTTAAAACACAATTTTTACTGGCCTGGCCTGGGGAATGATGTGACAGATTACTGCCGTTCCTGTATTGTGTGCCAAAGGATGGGGAAGTCGGGACCTGTGCACCGGGCCCCCCTCATTCCTTTGCCCATAATTGATGAGCCTTTTCGACGGATTGCTGTGGATCTGGTAGGGCCCTTGGCCATACCCAGCAGTTCTGGAAAGCGCTTTATCCTGACGGTAGTGGATTATGCCACACGTTACCCAGAAGCCATAGCATTATCCTCCATCAGGGCTGATAAGGTAGCAGACGCCCTTCTGACCATATTTTCCCGTGTAGGATTTCCCAGGGAGATGCTCACAGATCAGGGGACCCAGTTTATGTCAAATTTGATGCAGTGCCTCTGTAAGAAAATACAGGTGCAACACCTGGTGGCCAGCCCTTACCATCCTCAGACTAATGGTCTGTGTGAAGGGTTTAACGGGACCCTCAAGCAGATGCTACGAATGCTTGTGGCGTCCCAAGGGCGAGACTGGGAGCGTTATCTCCCGCACCTGCTATTTGCTTACCGAGAGGTACCGCAGGCATCAACCGGTTTCTCACCCTTTGAGCTCCTGTATGGAAGGAGGGTACGGGGACCCCTAGATCTCATGAAAGAAGCATGGGAGGGAGAATTGGTTACACCAGAGGTCTCTGTGATAGATTATGTCTTGAAATTCAGAGAGAGGATGCAGGAACTGACAGGCCTAGTACATGAGAACATGGTGCAGGCACAGGCAAGTCAGAAGAGGTGGTATGATAGGAATGCCCGAGAGAGAGTGTATGCGGTGGGTCAGAAGGTATGGGTACTGGTCCCTATGACCCAAAACAAACTCCAGGCGGCATGGGAAGGCCCATATCCAATTCATCAACGCCTCAACGATGTGGACTACGTAGTCACGATCGATCATGTTCGCAAGAAACACAAAGTTTTTCATGTGAATATGATCAAGGCGCATTATGACCGGGATATGTGCGCTCTGCCAGTCTGCAGTTTGCCAGAGGAGGGAGAAAGTGAAACACTGCTGGATTTAGTGGCTTCCGCAAAGGAGATAGGATCCATTGAAGATGCCATAGTCAATTCACAGCTGTCTGAGGGTCAGAAGTTCCAGCTGCAGGAGGTACTTAACCCCTTCCTTGCCACTTTTACAGGGAGACCTGGGAGAACTCCGCTAGCAACTCACCATGTAGACACGGGGAATCACCAACCTGTTAGGCAAGCAGCTTATAGAGTTTCCCTAGAAGTAAGGGCTGACATGAAGAAGGAAATAGAGGAAATGTTAGGGCTGGGCGTGATCCAAGAGTCTCAAAGTGCCTGGGCATCACCTGTAGTGCTTGTCCCCAAAAAGGACAAGACAACCCGATTTTGCGTGGACTACAGGAAGTTGAATACCATCACTGTGTTTGATGCGTATCCAATGCCCCGCATAGATGAGCTTTTGGATCAGCTAGCCGGTGCCCGGTACCTAACAATTATGGATTTAAGTCGGGGGTATTGGCAAATCCCTATGTCCGTGGAAGCGCAGGAGAGGTCCGCTTTCATCACCCCCTTTGGACTCTATGAGTCCAAGGTAATGCCCTTTGGTATGAAAAATGCTCCTGCCACATTCCAGCGCTTGGTGAACAAGCTGTTAGAGAAGTTTGAAGGGTTTGCTGTCGCTTACCTGGATGACATTGCTGTATTCAGTCAGACCTGGGAGGATCACCTGACCCACCTGTCACAGGTGCTCAGGCGTATCCAGGATGCAGGACTGACCATCAAGCCTGGAAAGTGTCAAATCGGCATGACCGAAGTGCAGTACCTCGGGCACAAGGTGGGTGGAGGGACACTAAAGCCAGAGCCAGGAAAGGTTGATGCAATTTCTGCCTGGCCCACTCCTAAGACCAAAAACAGGTTATGTCCTTTTTGGGGACCGCAGGATACTATAGAAAGTTTGTTCCTAACTATAGTTCCCTAGCAAAACCTTTGACAGACCTCACAAAAAAGAAACAGCCTCAAATAGTTAATTGGACTGCCGACTGCGAGAGTTCTTTGTCAGCTTTAAAAGCTGCCCTTGCTAGCTCCCCAGTCTTGCAAAGCCCGGATTTCACTCGTAAGTTTGTGGTGCAGACTGACGCCAGCGCCTATGGGCTAGGCGCAGTGCTCAGCCAGGTCAATCCAGAAGGGCATGAACATCCAATAATGTATTTGAGCAGAAAGCTTCTACCGAGGGAGGTGGCCTATGCCACCGTAGAGAAGGAATGTTTGGCCATTGTATGGGCCTTGCAGAAATTACAGGCATACCTCTATGGGCGCAGATTTACCGTAGTGACCGACCACAACCCACTTAGTTGGTTGCACAGGGTAGCAGGTGATAACGGGAAGCTGCTGAGATGGAGTTTAGCCTTGCAACAATATGATTTCACTATCCAGCACAAAAAGGGCAGTGAGCATGGCAACGCAGATGGGTTATCGCGCCAGGGGGAAGCTGCGGAGATCGGCTTGGGATATTGATGGCTATATCAATGATCCCATGCCATGTCTTAAGGGGGGAGGTGTGGTGTTATAGGTAAGAGAATCAAAAGTAGGTTACTAGGAGGTAATTTCATAACTCCCTCTGACACAGAAGATACATCTGATTTGCATAGGAAATGCAGATCTTTGGCCATCAAAGGATGTCCACTGTCTGACAAATGTTTAATTGGCTCTTTCCTCACCAAGGTGCGAGATGTGCTGATTAAGGATTTGTCACTAGGGCTGACCAAACATCCTGACCAAACATCTAAAGCTATGCAAATGGTTGCCTGTGGTGTGTCTGTCTGTGGACCAGGAGAAACATGGGAGAATGGCATGGTGTTCAAAGAAAGTATGATACATCAAGGCAAACCCCGTCATAATTTATATTTGTAATGACCCACATAGCTAGTTATGATCAGGGAAAATAGCCCTCATATATATGTCAAATTCAGATCCCTACCCTCAGAGGAACTACCTGGGATTGGCTATTGGCTAAAAACATGGGCCTATTATAGTGGTGTTTGATATGCCCTTGTTGGTAAATGTCTGCACAGGTGAATGCAGGTAATATTATATTTCTAGGGGATTCCTGCAAGGACACATGATCGCTTTTATGTTTCTCTATAAAAATACAACTGTGTAATGGGAGGAGTACCCTTCATTATCATATGAACAGCCTCCTCTCAGTGACATCACCAGCCAGTGAACTGGAGGGAAAAAACTGGGTTTAAAATGCCATGAGAAGTGAGGGTCAATGTCAGTCGTTGGGGATCCATATCTCGGTTGGAGTGACTGCCCATATTTTCAGCTGTCCCCACAGCCAGGATATCGCCGCTGTACATCAGTAAGGTTTTGTTCTGTTTCTTTTATCCCTTTTATTTTCATAAACTGTTTGATTGCATGGTAACTGTATGTATATTTTTTATCTTTTAATCTGACAACTATTTTATGTATTGCACTGCACTATTGTGTATTAAATCTGAAATATTTATAAGTCTCTTCCTTGTAGTCTTACAGAACTTAATCTTCCGAAGGTGAGGAACGTTACCTGTATTTTATGTTCAATTTAGATAACCTGTGTTATAGGAACTGGTGTTAAGGGAACATAGAGACTTAGGCCCCTATTGCCTAGATAAGTATAGGTGGTGGTAGCATACTGTGGTATAAATTATTGGGGTGTTGGAAACTACGGGAGTAATTTAGCATAATCCTGTCATCTAGAGTAGGTGGGCGTGGATTTATGAGGTAAATTAATAAACTCAGTAGTGTAGTTCACCCCTGTGACGTGACCAGAGATCGGTGATCGTCACAAGTATGTTAAACCAACCTAATCAGAGGAAACGTGGAGACACGTAATCCGTGTAAAGATGGTTGAGGAAAGGTGAATATAGGTTCCGGGAGAACCCCAATCTCGTTGCATCAGTCTCCTGTTTATCAATCGTTTTGGTGCGAGCCTTCCCGATTTTTTTTTCTTGCTCCTAATCGATTTTCCAATGCCAATGAGATCCCATGGTGTCGGAGGAGCGATTTCTGGCAGTGATGGCGCATCAGAGACAGCCAACCAGCTAGGGATTTGGAAATCCGGAATGTCCAAGGAGTTGTACAGTTCCAGAAGATCCTGAGGAGATCTTATAACAAATTTACGGCTGGCAGCTGAGACCAGAAGCCCAAACGGGAAGAGCCAACGAAAAGCGATGCTCTTGGTCCTCAAACACTCGGTCAAAGGTTTAACCCCTTCCCGCTCCTGGACGTACTATTAGGTCATGGTAGCTGTATCGTTCGCGCTCCATGACCTAATAGTACGTCTCGTGAGTAACGGCCGTTTCGGCCGTCCTCCCGACACATACAGGAGCTGTGACAGCTGCTGTCTCGTACAGCAGCTGTCACAGCTCCTACAGCGGGGACCGATCGCTGTGTCCCCGCTGATTAACCCCTGAAAAGCCGTGTTCAATAGAGAACGCAGCTTTTTAAAGGTTAAGCTGCCATCACCGGCCTGCTACACGATAGCGGCCGGCGATGGTGACTATGGCAACCGGACACCAAACAATGGCGTCCGGCTATGCCATCGACGGAAGCCTAGTGGGTCCTGACAATGTCAGGACCCACTATGCTTGCTGTCAGTGAGTAGCTGACAGTTCTAATACACTGCACTACGCATGTAGTGCAGTGTATTAGAATAGCGATCAGGGCCTCCTGCCCTCAAGTCCCCTAGAGGGACAAAGTAATAAAGTAAAAAAAAAGTAAAAAAAAGATGTGTAAAAATAAGAAAATAAAAGATTTCAAAGTAAAAATCCCCCCTTTTTCCCTTATCGGTCCTTTATTATTAATAAAAATATATAAACAAACAAACTATACATAATTGGTATCGCCGCGTCCGTAACGGCCTGAGCTACTAAATTATTTCGTTATTTATCCTGCACGGTGAACGTCGTAAAATAAAATAATAATAAACCGTACCAGAATCACAATTCTTTGGTCACTTCACCTCCCAAAAAATTGAATAAAAAGAGATCAAAAAGTCGCATGTACCTAAAAATGGTACTGATGGAAACTACAGTTCGTTACGCAAAAAATAAGTCCTCGCACGGCTTTATTGATGGAAAAATAAAAAAGTTCTGGCGCTTAGAATAAGGTAACACAAAAAGTAAATTATTTTTTACAAAACATATTTTATTGTGCAAACGCCATAAGACATAAAAAAACTATAAAAATTTGGTATCGCTGTAATCGTATCGCCCCGCAGAATAAAGTGAATGTCATTTATAGTGCACGGTGAACGCTGTAAAAAAAATAGAATAAAAAAACAATAGTAGAATTGCTGTTTTTTAATCACGGCGCCACTTAAAAATAGAATAAAAACTGATCAAAAAGTCGCTTGCACCCCATGAAAACTACAATGAATTCCTCAAGGGGTCTAGTTTCCAAAATGGGGTCACTTTTGGGGGGTTTCCACTGTTTTGGCACCACAAGACCTCTTCAAACCGGACATGGTGCCTAATAAAAAGGAGGGCTCAAAATCCACTAGGTGCTCCGTTGCTTCGGAGGCCGGTGCTTCAGTCCATTACCGCACTAGGGCCACATGTGGGATATTTCTCAAAACTGCAGAATCTGGGCAATACGCATTAAGTTGCGTTTCTCTGATAAATCCTTTTGTGTTTTAAAAAAAATGGTATAAAGAGGATTTTCTGACAAAAAAAATGTAGATTTCACCTCTACTTTGCTCTAAATTCCCGTGAAACACCTAAAGGGTTCATACACTTTCTAAATGCTGTTGTGAATACTTTGAGGGGTCTAGTTTAAAATGGGGTGTTTCATAGGGGTTTCTAATATATAGGCCCCTCAAAGCAACTTCAGAACTGAACTGGAACCTAAAAAAATAAATAAATTAGGCAATACTTCGCTTCTTACATTATACTGATAATGAGCCGTGCCCACCCCGAGATGACCCCAGTTTTGACCATTTGTATAAACAGAGACCCCTATTAGACCGTTTCAGTGCCCGTTTTTCCCAAGCATTTACCCCCGAGACGTGTATTTCTATTGATGAGTTCCTGGTACATTTTAAAGGGAGGCTTCAATTCCGCCAGTAACTGCCGGGTAAGAGGGCGAGGTATGGCGTGAAGATGTATAAGCTGTGTGAGAGTGCATCAGGGTATACCTACAAATTTAGGATGTATGAAGGGAAGGACACCAGTATTCAGCCCCCAGAATCCCCCCCCTCCCTGGGAGTTAATGCAAAAATTGTGGGGGATTTGGTGTACCCACTGCTGGACCAGGGTTACCACCTCGACCTGGATAATTTTTATACCAGTGTCCCACTCTTCAACTGCCTCGCTTCCAGTCCTGCGGCATGCGGCACTGCTAGAAGAAATCTGAGAGGCCTCCCTAAGAGTCTGCTGGGGCAAACACTCAGAAGGGGTGAGAGCAGGGCACAATCCAGCAGCAACATATTGTGTGTCACGTACAAGGACAAGAGAGATGCCACACCAGAACCCATGTACCTGTACGAGGTACCAGTACAGAGACCCCCAAACTAGACTGCATCCTAGACTACAATAGGTACATGGGAGGGGTGGACTTGTCAGATTAAGTCCTAATGCCCTACAGCGCCATGCGGTGTGGTATAAGAAGCTGGCCGGGCACCTCATACAGATGGCATTGTACAATGTGTACGTGCTACATCGATGTACAGGCCAGACGGGAAATTTCCTGGAATTTCAAGAGGTGGTTATTAAGAAACTAATTTTTAGGGACCAAGAAGCACTCAGTACTTCAAAATGTATCATACATCCCTTGATTTTTAATCTACCCAAGTTTTACTTACCCTGATGTACTCCGCACTGCTTATCCCCCCTCGTCTTTCCCCTCTGGGCCCTGCTGTGTGCCCAGGCAGCTGATTACAGCCACATGTAGGGTATTGCCGTACCCAGGAGAACCCTCATTACAGTTTATGGGGTCTATGTCTCCGGTTAAAATGCTCACTACACCTCTAGATGAATGCCTCAAGGGTGTAGTTTTTAAAACGGGGTCACTTCTTGGGGGTTTCAACTGTACTGGTACCTCAGGGGCTTCTGCATACATGACTTCGCACCAAAAAATCCCCGGTAGGCCAAATGGTGGTCCTTTCCTTCTGAGCCCTCCCATGGGCCCAAACGGCAGTTTATCACCACAAATGGGGTATTGCCGCACTCAGGACAAATTGGGCAACAAAATGGGGTATTTTGTTCCCTGTGAAAATAGGAAATTTTGATCACAAATTACATCTTATTGGAAAAAAATGTCATTTTTTTTAATTTCACAGCCCAATTAAAATAGGTGCTGTGAAAAAACTGTGTGGTCAAAATGATAACAACCACCTTAAATGAATTCCTTGAGGGGTTTAGTTTCCAAAATGGGGTCATTATTTGGAGATTCCTACTGTTTTGGCACCTCAACACCTCTTCAAACCTGGCATGCTGCCTAAAATATATTCTAATAAAAAAGAAGCCTCAAAATGCACTAGGTGCTTCTTTGCTTCTGGGGCTTGTGTTTTAGTCCACGAGCGCACTAGAGCCACATGTGGGACATTTCTAAAAACTGCAGAATCTGGACAATACATATTTAGTAGTGTTTCTCTGGTAAAACCTTCCGTGTTACACAAAAAAAATTGCATAAAATTGAAATTCAGCAAGAAAAATGAAATTTGCAAATTTCACCTCCACTTTGCTTTAATTCCTGTGAAATGCCTGAAGGGTTAAAAAAACTTTCTAAATGCTGTTTTGAATACTTTGAGGGGTCTAGTTTTTAAAATGGGGTGTTTTATCAGGGTTTATAATACATAGGCCCCTCAAAGCCACTTCAGAACTGAAGAGGTACCTTAAAAAAATGGCTTTTGAAATTTTCTTTAAAAAAAAGAGAAATTGCTGTTTATGTTCTAAGCCTTGTAACGTCCAAGAAAAATAAAATTATGTTCAAAAAACGATGCCAATCTAAAGTAGACATATGGGAAATGTGAACTAGTAACTATTTTGGGTGGTATAACCATCTGTTTTACAAGCAGATGCATTTAAATTCTGAAAAATTCTATTTTTTCTAAATTTTCTCTAAATTTTGCAATTTTTCACCAATAAACACTGAATATATCGACCAAATTTTACCACGAACATGAAGCCCAAAGTGTTACTAGAAGACATTCTCAGAATCGCTTGGATAGGTTTAAGCATTCTGACGTTATTACCACATAAAGTGAAATATGTCAGATTTCAAAAATGGGCTCTGAGCCTTAAGGCCCAAACTAGGCTGCGTCCTTAAGGGTTAAGTAATTTCCTTTTCTGCAGAGTAGAAGGAGCAAGGTCCTGGAAAAGGGAAATACTGGAGCCCTCATAGGTAATTGTATCTGCTTCTCTTGCTTTCTTCATAATCCGATCCTTGCGTTGGAAATTTAGAAATCTGCAAATAATGTCCCTGGGAGGATCAGTAGGTTTCGGAGCGGGCCGGAGGGTTCTGTGAGCTCTTTCTATTATCAGAGGGTCTGTAAATTAAGGCATAATTCTCTGACTGCTTTGATCATGGCGTCTGAGGATACAGACTCTGTAACTACTTGTATGTGGATATTGTTTTGCCTGCCATGTTTATCTTGGTCCTTGATGTAGTCGTACAAACGAGTGATATGTTGATGACTGTGAGAGAAATTTTCTGAAGCTGTCTTGGTGTATAATACAATTTCAGATTGTGTCGACTCTAGGGCATCCACCCTACTGCCTATGTGACGGACATCTCTCTTAATATCTGCAAGTTCGTCAAGAACCGGATGCAGTGCTTTCAACAGAGCTTGGGAAATAAAGGATCTGGAAATGGGTAGATCATTGCTGGGTCTCGATTCCTCATTGTCATCACAAGTGTCCGTTGGTTTTGCAACCGAGTGGTTCGTGAGGCTTATTTGCGAGGGAAAAGGCATGTCTGCTTCACTCTGCGTTTGTTTAGACAGATATTTATTTAAATCACATTGAGAAAGAGTAAAGCTTGACGGACCGCTTGTTCCAGAACCTGTGCCCCGCTGTTTTCCTATTGTGACCATAGGGAAATCTATAGCAGATCTCGCTTCTTGATGATCTTTCCTTGCTGACCGCACCTTTAACACATCTTAAAAAATGTTCACTCCATTATCACAGAAGTACCTTAGTCGTGAGACAACAGCACACTACCACATCCAGAACATGAGTGGGTTTGCAAAATGCGCTACTCACTGTTAGCAGGGTCAAAATATAGGGCGTTCAGGCTGCTTCCTTCTCCTGTGGCAGTGTAGTTGGCCTAGTCCATGAGATAATGTGAAGCAGTAAAAGTGATGTGGGAGAGGTCACAATGTACAGTCCTGGGAGTAATCAGAATGGTTTATCTTTCCCAGGTATTCTAAGCTGTCCACGGTAATCTAAATAGGGCAGTGTATAGCTCCTATATCTTCAGGTAGCACCAGATGTGAGCCACTCTAACCGGGTATACTACTTCCGGATGGCGGGAGCACGGCCGGCGCACTTCCGGTCCAAAATATAGGCCGCTGATTCTGCCCTCCAACTAGGCCCCAGCAGTGGAAGTCCACTAACCAGTCAAAACCGGTACAAGAACGGTACCTTTGTGTGGCAGAAGTCCAGCGGAGGTGGTAATGCGGACCCTCGTGCTCTCAGCTGGAGCAATAATCTAGCGCCGGCTTTTCAGCTGTCACTCCTGGACTCACACCGTCTGGATGACAATGAGGTAAAAGCAGATGGTAGCAATCCCACGACTGTTGATGGAGGGCTGCAGTCTGTTGATCCCTGGAACAGAACTCCTTTTCCAGCAACCGATTATGGGTGGTGTGTCGATTCCAGAGAGCCACTGTGACGGCCCGCACTTCCGGTTCGGGCGGCCTATAAATTGAGATCCCAGTGTTGCATGCGGCACTAGGCCGCATATATGAAAGAGTCTAAATGACTATATTTTCGTGCCAAGGCATGTTTCATGGGTTCCAGGTGTGCTAACTAAGGTGTGCCAATGTTTTCGGGCAACGGGGACCTCGGATGGCAATAGATAGTTAACTCTAAGCCCAGGAGCTCAGGGCTCAGGTTTCCGTTGCTTTGACAGAAGATGTGCCGTAGTCTACTGACACAGATGTAAAAATGAAAGCAAGAAAGATGCAAAGATAAAAACGGATCCGTTATAACTATTGACAAACTGACACGAACTGAAAGAAAAGAGTCAGTTGTTTTGAGGGATCCGGTAAACTGATCTGTCAAAAACAAACACGTTATAGGGCCTGTTCACATCAGCGTTGTCTTTTTGTTGAGGGGTTCAGTCTAAGGTTTCCGTCCAGGAAGCCCCTCAACGGAAAGGCAAACGGAAACCTTAGCTTCCGTTTGCATCACCATTGATCTCAATGCTGACGGAAGCTTGGCTAATGGTTTCCGTTTGTCACCATTGTGACAGGTTTCCGTTGTTTTGACAGAATCAATAGCGCAGTAGACTGTGCTTGAATCATTAATTGAAAGGGGCTTGTTAAAAATAATAGCAGTGAGGATTTAAATTGGTGAAGTCATTCATTCTGTGGAATAACAGGTGTCAAATTTGGCCCTTATTTAAGGTAAGAGGGTGGCAAATTTTGCACAAGTTGGTTATAGTGCATTTCCTCCTGAAATACTGGGGAAAATGGGTCGTTCCAGACATTGTTCTGATGAAAAACGTACTTTGATTAAAAAGTTGATTGGAGAGGGAAAAACATACAGAAAAGTACAGCAAATTATAGGCTGCTCAGCTAAAATTATCTCAAATATCTTGAAGTGGCAACCAAAACCTGTAAGACACGGAAGGAAGCGGGAAACTACTGTTCAAATGGATCGAAGAATAGCCAGAATGGCAAAGGCTGAGCCAATGATACCTCCAGAAGGATCAAAGAAGATCGTACGTTACCAGTGAGTACTGCTACAATCAGAAGACTATTAAGTGAAGCCAAATTACCAGCAAGAACTCCCCGCATAGTCCCGTTGTTGGAAAAAAGACGTGTCCTGAATAGGTTAAGATTTGCAAAGGAACACATTGACTGGACCAGAGAGAAAGTGCGCAACATTTTGTGGCCTGATGAAAGCAAAATTGTTCTTTTTGGGTCTAGTGGCCGCAGACAGTATGTCAGACGACCTCCGAGCACTGAATTCAAGCCACTGTACACAGTGATGACAGTAAAGCATGGTGGTGAAAAAATCATCACATGGGGATGTTTCTTATACCATCGTGTTGGGCCTATTTATAGCATACAGGGGATCATCGATCAGATTGAATATATCAAAATACTAGAGGAGATGATGTTGCACTATGCCGAAGAACATATGCCCTTGAAATGTGTGTTTCATTACGATAATGACACAAAACACACCAGTAAGCGAACAATATCTTGGTTACAGACAAACAGGATTGAGGTAATGGAGTGGCCAGCCCATCCCCTGACGTCAATCCCATAGAGAACTTGTGGGGTGACACAAAAAATGTGGTTTATGAGACAAAAATACAGACGAACTGTGGAATGTCATCCAATCTTCCTGGACTGTCAACAAATTTGTCAAGCAGTTCTCAGAAACAATGGTTATGCCACTAAATATTAGTTCAGTAAAGTAAAATGTTTCAGATCTCTTCAGTGTATACATTACATTTGAGTTTTTAACCCCGCTGCAGCCCTTTTTCAGATTTTCATTTTAGTTTTTTCCTCCCCACATTATTAAAGCCATAACTTTTTTATTTTTACGTCAATATAGTCCTATGAGGGCTTGATTTTTACGGGACGAGTTGAAGTTTTTCGTAGCACTATTTATTGTGCCATATAATGTACTAGGAAATGGGGGAAAAATTATTTGTTGGGTAGAAAATGAAAAAAACTGCGAATCCTCCATTGTTTTTTGTGCATCGTTTTTACGGAATTCACTGTGCAATTAAAACAACATGTTAACTTTATTCTGTGGGTCAATACGATTATGACGATGCCAAAATATATGTATTTTTTTCTATATTTTATAAGTAAAAACCTAAGTGTAAAAAATAAAATCTATTTTGTGTCGCCAAATTCCGAGAGCCATAACTTTTTTATTGTTCCGTCGATTAAGTGGTATGAGGGCTTATTTTTTGCGGGATAAGCTGTAGTTTTTAATGATACCATTTCGGGGTACATGCAACGTTTTCATCACTTTTTATTTCATTTTTTGTTGGGAGATTAGGTGACCAAAAAATAGAGATTCTGCCGTTTACAATTTATTTTTATTTTTTTACGGCGTTCACTGTGCGGGTTAAAGAGTGATGTATTGTAATAGTTCAGACGTTTACGGACGTGGCGATACCAATTATGTTTATTTTTTTACTATGCTATAGGGGGAAAATGTTTTTTTTTTTACTTTTAATTATTTTCTTTTTTTTACATTAAAAAACCCTTTATTTTATTCATTTTTACTTTTTTTATTAATCCCCCTAGGGCACGATATACTTCAATGCTAATGTATATCGTGATTCTGACAGGCATCTATTAAGGCCTGCCAGAGGCAGGGCTTAATAGGTTCACAAAGATGGCGGACCTGGGGGCCTTCATTAGGCCCCCATGCAGCCATAGCAACCATCACCCCCCCCCCGTGATTGCGTTGCGGGGGGCACGATGAGCGGTTAGGGGGGGTCGCCCACTTTTTCTAATGATTTAAATGCTGTGGTTGCTATTGACCGCAGCATTTAACGAGTTAAACGTGCGGGCTCGAGCGCGATGCCGCTCGTTACTCTGAAGTGTCGGCTGTAACAAGCAGCCGACACCGGCATCGTATGGAGTGGGCTCACTTCGTGAGCCCGTTCCATACGTACCCCTACCCGACTTTGGCATATGGATACGTCAAATGTCGGGAAGGGGTTAAAGAAGAATGTTGGGACTGCTATTTTTTTGATTTTGCACTTTATTTTATTTTTTTTAAACTCCCCGCCATTTTTCTTGAACGCTACTGTGTATGTATCGATATATGTATGTGTGTGTGTATGTGTATATATATATATATTAGCCAAATAAGCCTCAGATATATGTTTGATATATTACTTTTGGACTGTGATCACAACTTGGCAAGCACAGGACAACTGAGTGTGTGCAATCATGAAGAAAGTAGTACATAGAAGTAATGTCCATGTTTGCCCACTATTCATTGTGTGTTGAACATGTTGGCATGTTCTCTAATGGGTGTTAGTGGACCCTGTATGCTATGTGGGCCAAATTCACACATTCAACACTGAATACAGTCAATATACAGTAAATTAAATCACGTTAGCAAAGGTATCTACAGAAAAACTAATCGCTAACTACATTAAAATGAATCCCAAATTTTTCTAAATATATTAATGTCAAAAAGAAAAAAATCTGATAATATTGGACCTCTTAAATATAACTATGGGAATATAGTTATAGAGGACAAAGGGAGGGCTGAGATATTAAACATGTACTTTTCCTCTCTGTTCTTTAATGAGCTCCCAGTGCCAGATCTTCAGGGGGACAGTGATAAAGGCCCCCCTATATTACCTGCTTAACACAGGAAGAAGTACAGCTACGTCTGAGCAAATTAAATATTGATAAACCCCCTGGCCCAGACGGCATTCATACATGGGTATTAAGGGAATTGAGCTCCGTATTGGGCAGACCATTGTATCTCCTCTTCTTAGACTCTCTTGAAACGGTATCAGTGCCACAGGAGAACGGCTGATGTTGTACCTATATTTAAGTAGGGTTGGTATGCAAAATATTTGAGGGTATTCTGAGAGATGAACTGCAACAGTATATAGCGGAGAATAGTTCAATTATTTGATAACCAGCATGGATTCTTGAAAAATAGGTTGTGCCTAACCAACATGCTCGGTTTCTATGAGGAGGTAAGTGCAAATCTGGATGTTGGTGATTCGGCGGATGTGATATAGTTGAATTTTGCAAAAGCATTGGATACTGTTCCACGCAACAGTCTTGTTCTGAAGCTACAGGGACTGGGGGACCATACATGCAAGTGGGTAAAGAATTGGTTAAGGGACAGAAAACAAATTGTCGTTATAAATGGATCTTACTCAAAATGGGTTGAAGTCAGCAGCGGGGTACCAAAAGGATCGGTGTTAGGCCCAATTCTTTTTAATCACTTTATTAATGACCTTGTGGATGGTATTGATAGCAAGTTGTCTGTTTTTGCGGACGATACAAAACTTTTTGTAGGATACTAAAAACTCAGCTTGACTATAAAATATTACAGAAAGTCCTTGATAATCTAGCAGCATGGGCAAAAACATGGCAGATGAAATTTAATGTTGATAAATGTAAAGTAATGCACCTAGGACGCAATAATTGTATTAATATACATTAAATTGAATAAAACTGGGGATAACGGAACAAGAAAAGGAGCTGGGTATTCTGGTAACAAATAAGCTAAGCAGCACTCAATGTCAAGCAGCAGCTGCGAAAGCAAATAGGATCTTAGGGTGTATAAAAAGAGAGATAAAAACCCATGATTCAAATGATATATTACCCCTCCACAAATCCCTTGTAAGGCCTCATCTTGAATATGGAATTCAGTTTTGGGCTGCACATTGCAAAAAGTATATAGAAGAACTGGAGAGGGTTCAAAGGCGGGCAACTAGATTATTAAATGGGATGGAATGTCGCTTACAATGAATGAAAGACTAGAGTAATTGGGCTTGTTCAACTTGGAAAAAAGATGCCTTAGAAGTGAACTTATTAACATGTATAAGTATATGTGTGGTCAATACAGTGAAATAGCACATGATCTGTTCCTTCCAAGGACCCTACAAAGAACCAGGGGACATCCATTGCGTGTGGAAGAAAGATGTTTCAGACATCAATATAGGAAAGGATTCTTTACAGTTAGAGTGGTCAAGCTATGGAGTGCCCTACCCCAAGAGGTAGTGATGGCAGATGGTATGTACGCATTTAAAAAAAGGCTAGATGATTATTTACTGACAAATGGCATTGAGGGTTATAACTAATCTAACAATGAAGGACATATAATTTATTGAGAAAGGTTGAACTTGATGGACCTGTGTCTTTTTTCAATCTATGTAATATGTGCACAAGGGGAACCCAAAAAAGGAACAATATAAAACATAAAGACTGGTTTGCCTAGAAAAGTATATCATAACCTAGACCCCTGACAAGCCAAAGAGAATTGACCATAGAAGTTCTTATTGTGTTGTGTTGAGGAAAACAGTCCTGTTGTGTTGCCTGAACCGCAATCCTGATCTATGATCTAGACAGTGAGTACATTATATTTTATGGTAACAAATAGAAGTATAACAAGGTTTATCGCTATTTGATTAGGTCCCAAATAACCTTTTTTAATTTCACATCAACACATTACAATGTCTATCCCTGTTTAAGAGAAACCTAAAACACACAGGTATATAAAAGGGACAACCTAGAAACAAACAAAAATCTATTACTGTATATTGTCAGTATTTATATCTGGTAAAATATCTATGTAATGATTATAAAAAACCTTTTATAACACGACATTGACCATTTCAAATGAATCCTGCATTAAAGGGGGCCTCCGTCTTATGTAAATGTCAGGCTATAAATATATTTTTTTTTATAAAAGAAGATCCGTTGGGGATACATTTATATCTGGGTTGTCCTTTTTTGTACCCCCAAAGCTCCTTTTGTAGGGGTGTCCTTTATGGTTGCTTCCACCTGAATGCAAGCGGAATCCATTGTTAGAAAGCTTCAGACATATGAAATGTGGCGAGGAGAGGCTGGGTAGGAATGGCATCCGTGATTTGTAGCTGTAGCCAAAGGTGTGGATGTGAATTTGACAAACATTGCTGCTCTCCCTGAAACTGGGAGCAGTAGTTGGTTTTTCTATACGAGCATCTATTCTTTTTGGAGAGATTTCCAAGAAGATTATTTTTCTATAAAGAAAAACACTATATGGTCAAAAATATTGGGACACACCTCTTGTTTCATTGAGTCTCATTGCCACAGATGTATAAAATCCAGTACCTAGCCATACAGTCTGCCTTAATAAACATGTAAAAGAAAGGGTCATTCTAATGAGCTCACTGAATTCCAGCGTGGTACTGTAATAGGATGCCACCGTTTAAACACATATGCAGAAAATCATTGTTAAATGACCCAAACATTTTCAAAATAAAATAGTTTTTATTGAGATATGATAAAATACAAAATACAGATAATAGCATCAAAAATTGGGCTACTGACCATAACATCTATACCATACAGAAGTACATTGTAAATAAACAGCCATGATGAGTCGCATAACAAAAATAAACAACTGTGAAATAGACCATCAGAATCGATAGACAGAACTGGCAAGGTAGACAAAAAAAGAATAAAAGAGAAGTTGACAGACCATGCAGATATACAATGGGGTAAAGAGTAGAGATGTGCCAGGAGCCCACTTACACCCAACGCGTTTCGCCACCAGGCTTCGTCAGGGGGAAAAGGATGAAGGCTCTTTGACAGGATAAGGTGTATATATAGGTCTACAAATCTTAGTTTAGTTGGATTTACCTGAGGCATGATTGGTACGATCGTGAAAACCGGAAGTGAACTAATTTGGGGCAGACAATCCCCATATCAAATAATACATTTTGTAAAAGACTCAGTGAGAACGGAGGTTGGTGTAAAAACAACAGGGATTGGATGAGGTAAGTCTCAATCAAATCTGGCGACCGGAAGTGGGTCAACACGAAACTGGAATTGAGCTAATTTGGGGCAGTAATTTATGTAAATGACAGTGAGAACGAGGGTAGGTGCAAAAACCACAGTGATTGGATGAGGTAAGTGTCAATCAAATCTAGCGACCGGAAGTGGGTCCACACGGAACCGGAAGTGAGCTAATTTGGGGCGGTAACTCCCCATATCCAATAGCAGACTTCATAAAAGACTCAGTGAGAGCAGGAATCAATGTAAAAACCATCGAGATTGGGTGGAATGAGTGTCAATCCAACGACTGGAAGAAGGTCAGTATAGCAAATGATGAATCCGACATGGAGATTAAACGGAAATGCATCATATGGGGAAAAACGAATCAGTTGGTCAAGCAGTGTTTCCATCAATAAAAAGGGGCGGTAACAAAGTTACCAAGAGTGGGGAGGGAAACCTCCATACCAAACGGGGCATGCGCAGAAATTCAGCTGTGCAGGCACCGTCCAGGAGGGAGAGAAAGGGAAGGAGGGAATGGAAAAGGCGAGGAGCTAGTGACAAATAAAACAATTTACTGTAGCAAAAGAGGTGATAAGTGCTGTGTGCAAAAGATATACTACATATATAGCAATAATGAAAAATATTTCATAATGACGATATAAAAGTGATGATCAAATAACAAACTTAATAAGCAATATCACAATAAGGTAATAATGAATAAGTATAAAAAAAATCATAGACCCACACTGCTTAAATGTAAACGTAAATGATGCATAACGTGAAACCTGAGTAATAAGGGAAGTACACATAGTAAAAACATAATGTGAAGGATGCAAAGTGACATAAATACAAAAGTGTGAAAATGGACACAGCAAAACAAAAATAAAATGATAGGATCATGTGAAACGTGATGCAATGCCAGCAGAATATCAATGTAACATATAAAAACAAGGATAAGATAATATATCAAAAGATGGATGCCCTACATGACCCTATAAATCCCTATACCTGTGTCCATAATAAATGGGTATGGTGACATATACATAAATATATACATGAAGGATCCAATAACAATACAATGGACAGGGGGGGGGGGACGACAATAAATCACTGTTATAAAGTGCATAGTGCAAACATGATGTAAACAAAGTCAGAGAAAACATTTTTATGAAATCGAAGTTAAAAAAAACATCTTAATAACGAAGTTAAAAAAAACAACTAATTATATAAAAAATTTCCAACTGTTGGATCGTCAGTCCATGCCTAGGGAAAAAGGAAGATTAAGAAGTTTAGTAATTACTAAGAGAACATAAGCTGCAATATGAAGGAGAGATATTTTGAAGTTTACAAGAAAAATACAGTGGAATAAAGATGAGAAATATATAAAATTAATGATAAAAAGCAACAACAGTTGCTAAAAGTGCTAACTGAGTGAATGCATAGGAAACCTGGAGTAGCATTAGGAATACAGAGTATATAGAAAGGAGCAAAACTATTATATTCATTTAAACCCATAGGAGTTATTGTGCCCAACTTGTGGATCCACATCGACTCACGTTGGGCTAATAGTTTTTTCCAATCTCCTCCTCGTGTGCTGATAAAAATCTGATCAAATCCCCAGGCTTGGAAGAGAGAACTATCACAATTGTGAAACATCTTAAAGTGGTGGGGAATGGTCTTGAGAGTAGATGAATCCAGACATTCTGTGAGCCCGTTCCATAATTCCCCTAACCGGCTATGACGAATGGATATGTCAAATGTCGGGAAGGAGTTAAAAAAAGGAAATAAAGCGCAAAATCATTGTTAGAACTTTTATTTGCCTAAATGAAAATGCACTGGAAATACTACGAATTTATAGCATTTTTCTTTAAAAACGAAAAGATTTAATAAAAACTGTAAAAATCTTTCAGATTTCACTTTACTGAATATTTAGTGGCATAACCAATGTTTCTGAGAACTGCTTGACATCTGTGTGGCATGGAGTCGACCAACTTCTTGCACCTCTGAACAGGTATTCCAGTCCAGGAAGGCAGGACGACATTCCACAGTTCTTCTGCATTTTTTGGTTTTGCCTCATAAACCGCATTTTTTATGTCACCCCAAAAGTTCTCTATGGGATTGAGGTGAGGGGATTGGGAGGACGACTCCATTACCTTAATCCTGTCTGTAACCAAGATGTTGTTCGCTCACTGGTGTGTTTTGGGCAATATGATCTCGTCTAGTATTTCGATAGATTCAATCTGATCGATGATCCCTTGTATGAGATAAATATGCCCAACACCATGGTAGGAGAAACATCCCCATATTATGATTTTTTGCAGCACCGAACTTTACAGTCTTCACAGTGTACAGTGGCTTGAATTCAGTGCTCGGAGGTCGTCTGACATATTGTCTGCGGCCACTAGACCCAAAAAGAACAATTTTGCTTTCATTAGTCCACAAAATATTGCACCATTTCTCTTATGGCCAGTCAAGGTGTTCCTTGGCAAATCTTAACCTATTCAGGACATGTCTCTTTTTTGTTTTTTCCAACAACGGGACTATGCGGGGAGTTCTTGCTGGTAACTTGGCTTCACTTAATAATCTTCTGATTGTAGCAGTACTCACTGGTAACGTCCGATCTTCTTTGATCTTTCTGGAGGTATCATTGGCTCAGCTTTTGCCATTCTGGCTATTCTTCGATCCATTTGAACATTAGTTTCCTGCTTCCTTCCGCGTCTTTCAGGTTTTGGTTGCCACCTCAAGGCATTTGAGATCATTTTAGCTGAGAAGCCTATAATTTGCTGCACTTCTCTATATGTTTTTCCCTCTCCAATCAACTCTTTAATCAAAGTACGTTTTTCATCAGCACAATGTCTAGAACGACCTATTTTCCCCAGTATTTCAGAAGGAAATGCACTATAACCAACATGTGCAACGTTTGCCACCCTCCTACCTTAAATAAGGGCCAACATTGACACCTGGTATTCCACAGAACGAATGACTTCACCAGTTTAACTCATCACTGCTATTATTTTGAACAAGTCCCTTACAATTAATGATTCAATGACAAGTAAATTAATTGCTATGTAGAAATATCACTACTACCAAAAACATTGATTTATCAGCTTAATGATGTTGGACTGATAATTTTTTGAACACTACTGTACATGACCAATCACAATGCCAGGCAGATGGTGTAGTGTAAAGCACGTGCCACTGGACTCTGGAGCAATGGAAACGTGTTCTGTGGAGTGACTATCACACTTCTCTATCAGGCAGTCTGATGGACGAGTCTGGGTCTTGTGAATGCCAGGAGAACGTTACATGCCTGACTGCATTGTGCCAACTGGTGGAGGAGAGATAATGCTATGGGGATGTTTTTCGGGGGCTGGTCTAGGCCCCTTAGCTCCAGTGAAGGGAAATCTTAATGCTTCAGCATGCCAAGACATTTTGGACAGTTGTATTCTTCCAACTTCATGGGAAAAGTTTGGGGTTTGCCATTTTTCTGTTCCAGCATTACTGTGCCCCAGTGCACAAAGCAAGATCCATAAAGACATGGTTGGGTGAGTTTGGTCTGGAAGAACATGACTGGCCCGCAGATCCATGACCTCAACCACATCCAACACCTCTGGGATGAACTAGAATGTAGATTGTGAGCCAGGCCCTCTCATCTAACATCGGTGTCTGACCTCACAAATTTTATTCTGGATGAATAGGCTAAAATTTCCACAGACACACTCCAAAATCTTGTAGAAAGCCTTCCCAGAAGAGTGGAAGTTAAGGGCGGACCAGCTCCACATTAACCTCTTAATGCCGAAGGATGGATATATCCGTCCACTGCAGCTGCTAGTTCGCGCAGGAGGACGGATATATCCGTCCTGCACTTAAACGGTCACCGTGTGTGTTTACACGGTGACAAGTCCCTGGCAACAGCTGTCATACACAGCTGAGTGTCACAGGGAGCCATCGAGGGACCAATGATAGTGGTCCCCGCACAATGATCGCTGTGATTGGTCAGTCAAATCTGACCAATCGCAGCATGCAAAGGCTGTGAGGCAGGGCAAACAGCTCCGTTCTCTTCATTCCTGTCAGATCGTTGAGGAGAACGTAGCTGTGTGCTTTGGTCTCCTATAAATTGTGAAAAAAAGAGATACTGATCACCTCCTGTACCCCATTCGCCCCCTCCCCCACCTTTGTTCTATATTATAGTTTCAAATTTCAATCTATCTATATATATATATATATATATATATATATATATATAGTTTAGCGTTTAGTTAGCGTTAGGCATTAGGTAGCGTTTGTTAGGTGTACGGCGTTAGTTAGGCGGGCAATTAGTTAGACATAGTTAGGGCTAGTGTTAGTGAAAATTTATCAGCGTTAGGTTTATAGGGTTAGTGTAGTAGGGACGTTTTAGCGTTTTATATATAAAAAAAATAAAAAATAAAAATATAGTGTAGCATTTAGTTGGGGTTTAGTAGGGTTCATTATCGTTACTTAGTGTTAGGCATAGGGCATTACGTAGCGTAAATTAGGTGTAGGGCGTTAGTTAGGGGGGCAATTAGTTAGAAATAGAATAGAGGCCTATGCCATGATCTGCTCGGATACAGAAAGTGCAAGTGAGACTGATGAGCAATTTTTAATTTTGTCAGCATCCACTAGCTCTAGTGATGAGGAGCCACAGCCAAGGCGCCGCAGGCACGATTGTCCACCTAGCACTAGTGCCATTGACCCCGATTGGGTGCCCACGGAGTCATACACCCCGTGTCTTCCAGAATTTAGTTCTGTGATGGGCATCCAAATCAGCACCGAGGGGTTTAGGGAGGAGGACTTTTTTTTTAAAATCTTCTTTTCGGAGGAGTTATTACTCCTGATGGTTGAGCAAACCAATTTATATGCTGCTCAATTTATCGCCAGTCACCCCACATCTTATTACGCCAAAAATAGGGTGTGACGCCCTGTAGCCAGGCAATGGATTACTGTCACGAAGGGTCTGTGGACCCACTGGGCCGTACCGCCTTGGCGGTAAGGCAGCTGGCCAACAGGGCGCAGGTCTGAGTCTATAGGATATAGGGTACCTGTGGCAGCACGGACAGTAGCTTGGCAGGAACTAGGCAGCAGGTGGGCGTCAGGCGTGGAGAAGCAGACAAGCGTGGTATCCAGCACAGCACGACTATAGCAAGCACGGCACTAGATCGGGATACAGGTACAGGAACAGGAAAAACTGGGAGCAGGAAACACTAGGGGACCATTTGCATAGACAGACTAAGGAAACAACAACGCTCAAGCATAGAACTAGGGGACTGGACCCCTCTTATAGTCCAGGGTACTCACGGGTCAAAGTTCGTCCATGAGGTCCGGTGCGCGCACTGCCCCTTTAAGATCGGGCACGAGCGTGCGCGCGCACCCTACGGGATCCGGCAAAGGTGAGTGGACGCGAACGCTGGCGTCTCCTGAGGAGGAGGCTGGGAACAGCGCTTGCCGACTCGTGGCTGCGGATGTCGGGGAGGTTGGAGCTGACAGCCCGCAGCCACGGGCATTACAATTACATCCTAAGTGGAGGCATTTTTGAACACAGGAGAAACAGGGTGATAGATTTTGGGGTGTCAGTGGCGTAACTACCGCCGTAGCAGCAGTAGCGGCTGCTACGGGGCCCGCGGCATGAGGGGGCCCGTGTCGCCCGCCGGCACGGGCCCCCACCATGGCCGGAGGTTCCGCTAGCAGCCGCTATGGCTGCTACAGCGGGACGCCACTGAACACTACGGCAGAGCAGGGAGGTATCTCCCCGCTCTGCCATTAAATGGTTCCCGACCGCTGGCAGTATTTTTACGGCCAGCGGTCAGGGTCCTTAAAACCCGAGCCATAGACTTTCTACGGCTCGGGTTTTAACTTGCTGCCCGCGCGATCGGGCAGCTGAATGTCGGGTCTCCGGCTGTCAGTGACTGCCGGGGACCCTGAGGAGAGGATAGAAGAAGCTTTCGCTGCTTCTGTCTTCTCTGATCACTTGTACACAGCGCTCAATGCACGCTGTGTACAGGAATAGAGACAGCAGCAGCGCTGTCTCTATTCCTCCCGGTGATCATGTGACTGGTCACATGATCGCCGGGTGCCGTTACTGTCAGACTGCTGCTGGGTCTTACTAGACCCAGCACAGCCCTATTAGTGACAATCGTCACTATGAGAGGGCTGATTTCCCCTGTAACTGGGTCTGCTGTGCAGCCCCAGTTACAGGGGAAAAACATGGTGTAAAAGAAAGAAAAAATATATATAAAGTTCCCCAAAGGTCTTCTTTGACCTTTGAGGGACAGACCATAGTAATAAAAAAAGAATAAAGTAAAGTGCAAAAAAAATTAAAATAATAAATACACATAAAATACCCACCGCAAAAAAAAACGTTCCCACCCCCGCCAATCATTGTTGTAACGCTAGCACTGACCCAATTACCCTAATATAGACATGTAATATATAAAAATTTACGGTAGACAATGACGATCACAAATAAAAGGTCTATTTTAGGGTAAAACTATGTTATTACCAAAAACAAATCGCTCAAACGTAAAAAAGCTTATTTTTTTACTATTATTTTCAAACTTTATGAATAAAAATTCTAATATAGCAAAAAAGGTGTGTATAAAAACGATAAAAAATGAAACCTGCTTTGTCTACGGAAAAAACGTCGCAAAAATCACGTCGTTAGTCCAACAAATAAAAAAGTTATAGCCATTTAACTAAAACGTGCTAAAAATGGCTAAACGGTGTCTGGTCCTGAAGGCGCAAAATAGAGCAAAAGACATGTACCCCCCCCTCTCCACAGAATCTCCACAGGACATGTATCCCCTCTCCACAGGACATGTATCCCCTCTCCACAGGATCTCCACAGCACAGGGGATACATGTGTGATCGCTGGCATTGATAGGGAGAACGGGGGACTGAAAGTCCCCTGAAGTTCTCCATCACAAACCTCGGACTTCCGGGGTCTGTGTCGGCAGCTCCGTAGAAATGAATGGAGCGCCGGTCCCGCTTGTGCGCATGCGTGACCAGCACTCCTTTCATTTTTATTGAGCTGCGCAGACGCCGGAAGTCAGAGGTTAGTCATGGAGAAGTTCAGGGGACTTTCAGTCCCCCGTTCTCCCTATCGCTGCCAGCGATCACACATGTATCCCCTATCCTGTGGAGAGGGGATACATGTATTTTGTAGGACACACTGTAGGTCGCATTTTTGTTGGGAGGGGGGACGCTGTATGGCGTTCCCTACAGGGGGGGGGGTGGCTGTATGGCGTACCCTACAGGGGGGGGTGGCTGTATGGCGTTCCCTACAGGGGGGGAGCTGTATGGCGTTCTCTACAGGGGGGGGGCTGTATGGCGTTCTCTGCAGGGGGCTGTATGGCGTTATCTACAGCGGGGCTGTATGGTGTTATCTACAGGGGGGCTGTATGGCGTACTCTACAGGGGGATGTATGGCGTACTCTACAGGGGGATGTATGGCGCTATCTACAGAGGGGGGCTCTATGGCGTTATCTACAGGGGGGGCTGTAAAAAAGGCACTATCTACAAGGGGGGGGGGGTTGTGTGACACCCAGGGGAGGGGGGGCCCCAGTCAAAAGTTTGCTATGGGGCCCAGTCTTTCCTAGTTACGCCCCTGTGGGGTGTGTTTCTTCATTCTCATGGTCGCTTTACAAAGAAATCGGTCTTCATTGTGATACTTTTATAACAAAAGTGACTTCTTTTTTTTTCACCTGCTATGCATTAAATTTAGCAAAAAACTGTGGGGTCAAAATACTAACTATATCCCTAGATAAATACCTTAAGGGGTCTAGTTTTCTAAATGGCGTCATTTATGGGGAGTTTCTATCGTTCTGGCAGCTCAATGCCTCTCCAAATATACAGTGGGGCCTAAAACATTTTCAAGCAAAATATTGGTCCTAAAAGCCTCCGGTTGCTCCCTTCCTTTTGGGCCCTGTCGAGTGTCCAGGCAGCGTATTAGGGCCACAATGGGGGTATTTTTGGACACAGGAGGAACAGGGTGATAGATTTTGGGGTGTGATTCTTCATTCTCATGTCCGCTTTACAAAGAAATCTGCCTTTAAAATGATACATTTGTTGAAAAATTTAAATTATATTTTTTTACACCTGCTTTGCATGAATTCCTACAAAAAAAACAATGGGGTCAAAATACTTACAACACCCCTTAATAAATACCTGAAGAGGTGTAGTTTTCAAAATGGTCATTTATGGGGGTTTCCATCATTCTGACACCTATGAACCTAATGAAACTTGGCTTGCTGCAGGAAAACAAAATGTACTTCAAAATGTATAAAATTATTATTACATTTGTAAGTCCTCTAAATTTCTCAAAAATGTTTTTTTTTTTAAAAAAAAAAATGGAGTTGAGATGGAAATATATATTTAATTAAAAAAATTGGACAGTATGTATGTGATGTGTATATTGCAGTTCAAACTAGGGAAAAATATACATTTTTCCAAAATGTCTTCACATTTTTAATTTTTTAATTCATTTACTCAAATCGTATCAGTCTACTTTTACCACTAAAATAAAGTACAACATGTGACGAAAAAACAATGTCAGAATTACTTGGTAATACAAAACTATTGCAGAGTTATTCTCTGATAAAGTCGGACATACCAGATTTTCTAAATCTTTCTTGGTCATTAAGGGGTTAATGCCTATGGATTAGAATGGGATGTCATAAAATCTATACAGTAGGTGTAATGTGTAGGTGTTCCAATGTTTGTCCATATGGTGTATTTATAAATGCCCAGAGTTTAACTTTATTCACCATTCCTGTAAACTTTCTGTTTCTATTTACCCATTTCAAGATCTCTGATTGCTGTCATTGAAATAAAATATTTTTTACATTCAGAATCCATACAGACCTAATACTTTTACATTTTTTATGCAGTTTAGACCATATCCTTAGCTACATAGTCTGGACTCCAGCCTGATATATTTTACTGTACACAGATCTATTGTAACAAACCCTCAAAACAGTAGAAATTTGTGCTGCTGATGTTTTTAGCTCACATAAGATTGTTCAGATTTGGATACAACTATAGAAAACTCTCCATTATGAGAAGTATTAGGTCTGTACAATAATTTCAACAATGAATGTTTCCATTACTCAAAGTAAGCAAAGACTTAAAAAATGGAAAGGAAGTGAGACACAAGTTATAATAGAAAGTTACAGAACTGTTCATTATACAATGACTAAAGCTTTTTTTTTTTTTTTTTTACTTTGTTCTCAGGATTGTTTTGTCTTTGAACACTTCAGTTCAACTGAAGGTTTTTCATTTCCGCAATTTTGTTTCTTGTTCCTCTTTTTGGATATACTGTAGAAATTACTGCACTCGCCTTACCCCTGTTTCTGCTTGTACGGTTCTTGGATTCTTTGATAAATCGACAGTGTGGAAACAATCATGGTTCTCCTACAAGATGAAAGACTTAACTTTTTTAATTATATATTTACTCGAAACATTTTCTAAGTTTGAATATGTTACTTGGGTTTTGTTCACATTAGTGTCATGTCTTCCATTTATAATGGAGCTATGATAGTTAGGCCAGATCCATTTTCAAATAGATCCTAAAAGGATCCCATTCACTTATAATGGCATTCCAGGTCAGGTTTCCGTTGAGGATACGGTATTTTCGACAGGCGTACTAGTGCTGCAGACTGCACACTACATGTAAGTTTATTGCTTTGTTTATCCCTTTGAAGATCTTGTATTAACCTCCCATCCCACTTTTAGACAGCGCAATTATTTTTGAAATTCTTAACCCAACACTTGCAAGAGCTAAAATAATTGGCGTTGTGGATCTGACATTACATCAGGGGAATAATTTATTTTGTGATCATAGTCACCTTTTTAACATTTGGAAGCTTTGAACATTCAGACAAATGATTTATAAACGATTAAGACACAAAACTGATCACTGTGATCTTTTAAAGCTGCGATTATACCACTAAAAGGCGGAGGTGCCCTAAACAAGACGCACACATTTCCTAAATATTTATGTTCTATTCGCTAAAGCCACTGTCATTGATTCAGTAAATGAGAAATTTCTGAAGCTTTTATAATTAATTCAATGAGGCCATTAAAGGTTAGGGTTAGTCTTTTCTTCTTCACTACAGCAGGGAGGAAGTATCTATAATGTTAATCCACTGACTGAGTTGATATCTTGCTGTGCCTAATTAGGTTGCTGTAGGGAGTTGAACTTAAAGGGGAAAGGACCTATTGCTTAAATTAAGTTTTTATGTTAAACATTTTTTTTTCATATATTGCCCATGTCTTTAATGAAAATAATGCTGGAATTTTGCAGTTTTCAAACTGGCCACTAAGGCTGCATTCACATCAGCGTTGTGTTTCTATTGGCGGAATCAATAGCGTAGTCGTCCGCGCTATTGATTCCGTCAAAAAAACGGAACCCTTTCGGAATGGTGATAAACGGAAACCAATAGCAAAGTATCCGTCACCATTGAGATCAATGGCGATGCAAACGGAAGCTATGTCTTCTGTTTGCCTTCCTGTTGAGGGGGTCCCCCGACGGAAAACTCAGACAGAATCCTTCAAGGGAAACACAACGCTGATGTGAACTTAGCCTCACAATAGGCTGATACTTTTTCTTTTATTTTGTAGAGATCAGTTTTCAGCTTGTGCTTTGTGAACTGGGGGAAGGGTCATCCGTGATCTTCTAATCATAGAGCAGGATTACAATGAACGTTAACCCCTCTATTATTAAAGATTGAGGTGTATAACACCTCAATGGCTCAAATTCTTCTCCCCCCTCCCTGCACAGTGACCTCTGCACAGGGCACAGAGCATGCTCACTATGCTCTCCCATTGAAATCAATGGGTCATTTTTTGACTTGTTTTCTTATGTTCAGGTGTCTGCTGTAAAGCAAATCTCTGGAACTAATGTTAAGGGAGCTCAGCCAAGTTGGCTGCCCCTATACTCATGTAAAGAAAATAGAAAAAAAATAAAAAAAAGTTTTTATTAGTAGATATTTTAAATTAGTTTAGAAAAAATTATCCCTTTTACAAATTGAATTTACCTTCTGTTTTATGTTCATGGTTAACCTGTAAAATGTTACATTTTAATCTAGTAGATTTTTTGGGGAAGAGGATGTTGCTAATTAAATATTCTTCCTAAATGGCTAAATAAATCCTCCTCCTATAACATTGTACCAACCATACTATAAGGATTGTGCAAATCAATGCAATTATGACAATTAATATAATATACTTAAGCGAAAATCCACAAGTTATTGCTACTTTAGTCAACTCTGTACCAGCCAGGGATGGTGGAGATGCACACGTGGTATTTGCCTTATCTAGAAAGATTCTTTCATTCTGCTTGTACCAGGTTAAAAATTCTATGTTTGAACAGGAGCAGTCAATAGGATTGTAACTTAAATTGATAGTACTTTCATCTGATATATTCCGCACCAATCCAATGGGAACAGTTGCGATCAGGTTAAAGGCAAAATTTAAGGAAATGTCACTTAGGTTTCCAAAAGCATTTGTAGCAAATACAGTTAGTTTGTTGTGACTAAGGTCAACAGATTTCAAGTTCTTCAGCTTCTGGAAGGCTTGTTTCTCTATGACTTGTAGGTCACAGTTAGAAAGTATCAGGGTCTCCAGCTGAAGATCTTTGGAAAAGAGATTTTGACTTTTGAGAGTCCCGTTATAAAATGAAATCCCTTCCATGTTTAGGAAAACCATGTTGGTCAGGCCCTCTAGAAGCTGCATATGGCTGGTATTTACATAGCTATGAGACAAGATCAGGACCCTCAAATTAGCCAAGTTACTGAAAGGACTTGACAATCCATCAATTATCAAATGGACATTTGTGAAATCTAGAACTTCCAGCTGCTTGTTCTCAGGAAATGCCGGGTTGTCTAATGGGAGTGGTGGTCCAGAACTGAGATTCAGGTGAGAGAGGCTATGTAGACCACTAAACTGAGTCCTGCAGCACTTTGCGTATCGAATATCATTGTGACTTAGGTCCAAGTATGTTAGATTTGATAAATTCTCTAAGCATTTGGCCCCCAAATCCAAAGTGTCTTCGTTTCCAGCTATGTGTAGATGTGTGACCAATGGGAAACTGTCTGCGTTTATATCACAAAGACTGGAAAATTGGTTTACATTTAAAATGAGTTCTTTTAGGATGTTGGGCTGGCTCAAACGTGGAAGGAAATCCAGGTTCATACCGGTCAGATCCAATCTTTCAGTCTTGATCAAACAGGATAAAGTTTCTTGTGATTTTTGAGACATGTGCCTATACTGTAGACTCAGCTCCTTCACAGAAATATTACAGAGTCCACTCAGACTCCTTGGAAATATTTCAAAATTAATATTAATGTCACCAAACGTGCCAATTCTAAGAGTGTGTGTGGTTAGACCATTAAGGCCATTTAAAAGAGAAGAAATGTCCGTATTCCAGCCACAGCCAGTCAAATCCAAGTGATGGAAGTCACTATGGTTAAATGAGCTTGGCTCAATGTATTCAATATTGTTACCCTTCAGAATTAAAGTTAAATTTTTAATTTGCTTGAGAAATTCGGAATCTTGCACAGATATTGTGTTGATCCTGTTTAATGCGAAGCTTACCAGCGTCAAATTGTAAAAAGTAATGTTTTGAGGAAATCTTATAGAGGAGATGTAATTGCTACCCAAATGCAAAGTCACCAGACTTTTCAGGCTTGTGAAGGAAATGAATGATAAGTCCGGTATAGAGGTTTCCTGTAAGTATAAATGTTGTAGGGATGTTGCTCCTAGGAACGCAGTGTCTGCAATGTACAATATAGGGTTTCCAGTAAGTATAACCGTATCTAGCCTTGTATTGTTCCCAAAGGCGTCATTGTATATCCAGTTAATGCTGCACCTGTAAAATAGGGGTAAAAAAAGAAAAAAGAGTTAGGCGGAAGAAAAGCTACAAATATTAGTTTTTTATGTCTTTCAAGAACTCTGCTTGTAGCAATGGAATGGTATTTTTTTTTGTCTACATTCAGAAGCTAAAAATCTGTCCGTCATGTGGTGATCACACAGGTGCACAAATCATTACAAGACATTCATTATGATACCTGTACTGTAGCAAACCCTGCACTGGTGTGAGCATCACATGACCAAGACCGATTGTCAGCCTGCAAATGTAAACAGTGACTGCAAACCCATTCAATGACTACAAGCAGAGATCTTGAATACTATGAGGAATGGATATACAAAGTGTATTAGAAAATTGCTCTATTTGCTGAAAGCGAGAAATCCCTTCACAGGATAAGTGATCCCTGGGGGCCCCACCATCAGGACCCCTAGCGATTGCACCCTCGCAGTGAGTAGGAGCTTGAATTCAATGTCTGTGGGACTGATGGAAACAGCTAGGCACTGTACTCTGCTGTTTTCGTCATTCTCATAGACTTTGAATGGAGTGGCAGCACGCATACTCGACTGATGCTCTATTTAATATCCTACTCAGTGTGGTCAAGTAGTGAGGAGGAACAGAGGGTTCCGGACCACATTTTCATGATTGGTGGGGGTGCGAGCGGAAGGCCCCAGCGATTAGACAATTATCACCCATTCTGTGGATAGGTGATAATTATCGGTTCTGGGCATACACGTTTAAGTCATATATTAAATTATGCTAGGTGTGCATGGTACATGAAGAAAGTGGTGGATCAATTTCAGGAGACTTACGAGCTGCAAAATATTATGAGCTGCATTTATGCTTTGTAATATTGTAAATATTTGAAGAAGTCTAAATTAATTACTAGTTTATATGTAAAATCCGGGTGAAAACATTTAAATTGTAGAAATCACTGGGGAAACGTCCAGCGGACACTGCATGGGAAATATACTATTACAAGCCAGCCGTTCAAATGAATAACAGGCCAGTAGAGAGAGCTATTCTTTGTTAGCAGCTCTCTACTCTGGTCAATAAAGTGGGTCTAAATGGGGGACCTTAATAGGGAAAATGTGCAGGGTTTAGCTTTAACAACCCCATTAATATTCACCGCTCCCATACAAATACCACAAACAAAGAGAGTAAGGGCATGACCACACGTGGCGGATTTCCTCCGCATCAATGCCGCACAGAATCTGCGTTGCAGATTCTGCTGCGGATCTGCACAAAATGTGCAGTAAATTGATGCGGACTAGCTGCTGCGGACTGCGGGAAAAGTGCTTCCCTTCTCCCTATCAGTGCAGGATAGAGAGAAGGGACAGCACTTTCCCTAGTGAAAGTAAACGAATTTCATACTTACCGGCCGTTGTCCTGGTGACGCGTCCCTCTTTCGGCATCCAGCCCGACCTCCCTGGATGACGCGGCAGTCCATGTGACCGCTGCAGCCTGTTATTGGCCTGTGATTGGCTGCAGCCGTCACTTAGACTGAAACGTCATCCTGGGAAGCCGGACTGGAGACAGAAGCAGGGAGTTCTCGGTAAGTATGAACTTATATTTTTTTACAGGTTGCTGTATATTATGATCGGTAGTCACTGTCCAGGGTGCAGAAACAGTTACTGCCGATCGCTTAACTCTTTCAGCACCCTGGACAGTGACTATTTACTGACGTCTCCTAGCAACGCTCCCGTCATTACGGGAGCCCCATTGACTTCCTCAGTCTGGCTGTAGACCTAGAAATACATAGGTCCAGCCAGAATGAAGAAATGTCATGTCAAAAAAGCAAGACGCATCCGCAGCACACATAACATGTGCATGACAGCTGCGGACTTCATTGCGGAAATTAGAATCTCCATTGAAGTCAATGGAGAAATTCCGCCATGAGTCCGCCACTGCTCCGCAACAGACAGAGCATGCTGCGGACACCAAATTCCGCTCCACAGCCTATGCTCCGCAGCGGAATTTTACGCCTCATCTAAACGAACACTGCTAAATTAAAGTGGAAGTCAATGGACAAACGGCTCCGCTGCGGATTAACGCTGCGGAGTGTCCGCAGCGGAATTTAAGTGAAATTCCGCCACGTGTGAACCCAGCCTTAGTCAGCTCCTCCCGACTGCCTCCATCTTGGTCGTGCTCTCCTATCTGTCCTGGGCTGTTTTTAATTATAACAAAATAGACTTGGTTCCTACATATCCTGACCTCACTATGGGCTCAGTCGCAACAGAGAGAGGTAAGTCTCCAATTATAGGGATATAATGTTCAGTGTAGGGACCCCCTGTATGAGGTCGCCTTGTCGTGGCAGGTGGGCTTGCACAAATTGATCAAACTGAGTGCTAAGAACCTCACATTTATAAACATAACTATAGCAGTAATGCAATTAAAATAATAGAAATACCTAATAGGCATAAAGTGTGTGTGTGTGTATATATATATATATATGTGTGTGTGTGTTTATATATATGTGTGTATATATGTATGTGTTTTTTATATATATATATATATATATATATATATATATATATATATATATATTTTAGTGCCTGCAGTGAGCATCTGCATTCTCTTGTTACTGGTAATACATAAGTCATGGCAGATTAGCGCTTGCATATCCATTTCATGTTTCAGGAGGAGCTGACATTACTCTCTTTGTTTGTCTGTTCACATCAAGGCTTGTGTCAAGGCTTTCAATTGTTCTGCTCCATCATAGAAGCAGAACAACGAACAACCGCAGCAGTCACATTACGGAAACCAACGTTCCCTGATGGAGCCTATTGACTGTAATGGGTTCCATCGGGTTTACATCATGTGTCCGTTGTTTTGCTGGACAAAGAATGCAACATGTTGCATTATTTTGTCCAGCAAAAATGACGGACTCTAAAGCTATTATCAATAAAAAATAAAATTACAAAAGTATAAATGTCACCAAACTGAAGACATTTACAAAAATGTATACCGTGATAAATCTAAAAAGTTGAGGTTTTCTAGACGACTGAAGACCCAATAATAAAGGGCAAACAATGAGTTAAAGCTGAAATCCAGAACTTCTGTGCTGTTGGGTATAGTGTTGGGTATCTCTCGCAGTCCTAGTCCCTCACAGCTGTAGCTTTTATTGATAATGACCTGAAAGTTTGATAAAAATGAGAGAAATAACGCTCGATTAGTAGAAGACAAACAATAGATTAACAAGTACGACATAAATCTAATATGTGATAAGGCTGAGAGGAACAATATTAATACTTTGAACCTCATGGCAGTGTAGGTTTAGTCTCATAAGTCTAACATGATTCGAAGGGATGAGACCTTCAAACTTCCTTTTCATCATAACTGTAAGTTCAGGGTTGGGATCTAGGGGAATGTTCATGTGGATTCAGTTGGTTCTATGATCAATCTCTGGGAGACAAATTATTTTGTTTACGTTCCAGCAGCGATCAGTGATCACTTGCCGTACTTACTGGCATTAGTGATTGGAGGCAGCGGTCATGTGTTGGTATGGCAATTATCACTGCTAGCATGTAAACAAAGACCGTCTGGGGGATCGTGAGCTGATGTATGTATTACTGGTGGTGTATGCATTATTTTTATTATTATTTATGCTCTGACAACCCTTTTCAACAATCTTTGCTCATATGCCCTAATAGATCATATAGGAAGGGTTTGTCTTATTGAGACAACCCTTTTAAAGTAAATGTCCTTTCTTGAACACCACTTTGTTTTTTGTTCTCTAAATAGGTCTAAAATTCGGTGCTGATCCATTTCCTTAGATATACATTTTTCTGATGCAGTGCTCCAAATCCTCTGCATAGACTCCGATAAATTACAAAATTCTGTCTAATTGCAGCTACCACTAGACAAGGTCTGACACACAGGATCGAGCTGTTACTGATCACATCTAAGTTCATAACTTAGATGTGATAGATTACAGGTGGATCCGGAATGTCAGAGACACACTGAACCCGTCAGTGCTGCTGACCTGGCGGATTCAGGTCTCAGTGCTAGATACAGCTGCTCTGTATACAGGATACAAAGCACATGTATCTCAAAAACGGAAAACTATTTTTAACCCCTTAACGCACCAGGACGCACTGGTACGTCCTGGTGCAGGGGGAGAAGTATAGAGCACACTCACGCGCTGAGCGCGCTTCATACGATGCGTGTGCAGCTGTGTTTTACAGCCGACACCCGGGACTAACAGCCAGGAACAGCGATCGCGCTGTTCCTGGCGGTTTAATCTTTCAAATGCTGTGGTTAATCGCGACCTCCGCATCTGAGGCATTGAAAAGAGGGGGGCGGCCCCCTCCGACAGCTCATTGCCCCCCCCGCAACGAGATTGGGGGGTGAGGATGGTTGTCATGGCAGCCCAGGGTCCTAATGAAGGCCCCCAGGACTGCCTTCACTCTGCCTCTGTTAAGCCCTGGCAGGGCTTAACAGATGCCTGTAAAAATGACAATATACTGCAATACATTGCTGGTTCAGGTCCTCTAGAGGGACTAATAAAATGTGTAAAGTAATGTGTAATAAAGTAATGTAATGTGTAATAAAAAGTAATGTAAAAAATAAAAAAGTAAAAAAAATTGGTATTGCTGCATCCGTAAAAGTCTGAACTGTTGCAATATAGTGTTATTTAACGCGCACTGTTAACGTTGTAAAAAATAAAAATGTAAACTGCCAAAATCGCTGTTTTTTGATCAACTTCGCTCCCAAATAAAATGTAATAAAAAGGGATCAAAAAGTCGTATGAACCAAAAAATGGTACCAATAAAAACTACAGCTCGTTCCGCAAAAATACACCCTCACACCGCTCAATGCACGGAAAATTAAAAAAGTTACGGCTCTCCGAATGTGGTGAAACAAAACAATTTGTTTTTTCAACCACGTTTTAAGTAGTGAAATATAAAAAAAATTATAAAAATTTGATATCACCGTAATCGTATTGAGCCACAGAATAAAGTTAAGTTGTTGTTTCTACCACATGGTGAAAGACGTAAAAACGAAACCCAAAAAATGGAGGAATTGCAGTTTTTTCCAATTTCAGCCCGCAAATTTGTTTTCAGCTTCCCAGTACATTATCTGGTACTTTAAATAGAAACTACAACTCCTCCCACCAAATATAAGCCTTTACACCACTCTATTGATTGAAAAATAAAAATGTTATGGCTCTTGAAAGGCGGGAAGTGAAAAATGTAAATGAAAAATCAAAAAATGGCCGTGTTCTTGGGTTTTCCGGAACTAATTACTATTTCACTGCACATATAAAAAGAATGTAATTTGTAATATACTTACGTTTTTATTTCATTTTCTAACATTCAATTCCAGCGCCGGTCACGTAATGCATCTCCAGTAGCAAAATCCTTACTTCCGGCGCTAGCCCGTCCATGATTTGAGTTCCGTTTTCCGGCTGGCTCAATGTACGGGTGTATTATTCCTGATACCACTGTACACTGAGGGAAGTGGTGGACCGGATATACTCCCTTTCTTCTGATAGTTTCCGGTCTGCTGCTAGGGTAGAGAAAAAAAAATGCGCAGGGGCTGTGATAGCGCAGGACTGGGCATGCGTGGTAAACACTGCTAGTCTCTGAGCATGCGTGGTTTCTACACTAGCAGTATTTACCACGCATGCCCACTCCTGCGCTATCACAGCGCCTGTGCGTGATTTTCTCCCCCCTAGCCGCGGACCGGAAACTATTAGAAGAAATTATGTCAGGAGCCAGTAGCTAGGTGCTAGTAGCGCTCTGACAAGGAATCCGGCGCTGGGGTTAGGGGATTCCACAGAGTCCCAGAGCAGAGCCCATACTAGCTCTCTGCCCGGGACTCCGGCTCTGGGGATGCCCCTCACATTACAGTCTATATATGGACAGTGATGTCAGGGGATTCCACAGAGTCCCGGAGCAGATTCTATACTAGCGCCTTGCCCGGGACTCCGGCTCTGGGGAAGCCCCTGACAGCACTGTCCATATAAGGACAGTGATGACAGGGTATTCCACAGAGTCCCGGAGCAGAGCCAAACAGAAAAAGTATGGGCAGCACAGTAGAACAGAACCTCCAGGGTAATGGTGCAAAGCCTCAGGGATCCGACTTGTAAATCCCCAACATGTAGACAAAAAATAGGAAAAGAGGCTGCACTCCAATAGTCGTATCAAAAAGGATAAATTTATACACCCATCAGTGCAATAGAATGCAAAGTTTCAGCTGCTCAATGCAAGGCTTGACAAAGGCTGCATTGAGCAGCTGAAAAGTTGCATTCTACTGCACTGATGTGTGAACAAATTGATCCTTTTTGATATGACTATTGGAGTGTTGCCTCTCCATATTTTTTGCATATATGGACATTGATGTCAGGGGATTCAACAGAGTCCCGGAGCAGAGGCTATACTACCGCTCTGCCCGGGACACGGGCTCTGGGGAAGCCCCTGACAACACCGTCCATATATGGACAGTGATGTAAGGGGATTCCACGGAGTCCCCGATCAGAGCCTATACTAGCGCTTTGCCAGGGACTCCGGCTCTGGGGAAGACCCTGACAACACTGTCCATATATGCTTTTGATACAGAGCAACAACTGCTAGAAAGGGATTATCCGGTTTCGGCAAATTAAAGGGGTTGTCCAGGATTAGTAAAACATGGCTGCTTTCTTCCGACACCTGGTATTGGTGTTTATGTTAATTCACTACAATGGAGCTGAGCTGCAATAGTAGACATAACCCACTGATGGGTGTGGCGCTGTTTTTAGAGAGAGAAGCAGACCTGTTTTTCTAATCCTGGACAACCCCTTTAATATTGTTTTTTGTCTAATTGAAATTTATACAATTTTCTAATATACTTTCTGTATTATATTCTCGTGGATTTCAAAATCTCTGCTTGTTATTCAGTAGGAACATTCATTGTTTACTTCTAGTGGATCAAGTTCTGTCCATGGTCATGTGATGGACACACAGGTGCACGACTCATTACAGTTACAGTATGTGTATCAGAGCTGTGTCTTCTAACAATCCTAGCACCTGTGTGTCCATCACATGACCATGGACAGAATTTGATCTACTCGAAGTACACAATAAAGATTCCTACTGAATAAAAGCAAGCAGAGATCTTGAAAACTGTGAGAACTTAATACAGAAAACACTGGAAAATCATATAACTTTTAACTATGAAAAAAAATAACATTAATTTGCTGGTCAACCACTTAAACCCCTTAACGCATTATCACGTAACTGTACATGATAAGGGTTAAGGGGAAGTACGGAGCACTCTCCATACACAGCGGGTGACGACTGTATAATACAGCCTACACCTCACTGCAACGGGTGGAATCAAAGATTACTTTGATTCAGCCTGTTTAACACCTTAAATGCCATGGTGAATCGCGACCGTGGCATTTAAGTTGTTAGAATCTGGTGGGCGCCCCCTCAAACATGCCATGGCGGCCCTCGAGGCATGATCAGCCATTTACAATGATTGTTATGGCAGCCTGGGGGCCTAAAAAACGTCCTCCGGTCTGCCATCTTTGTACTCCGCCATCTTTGCCCCCTATGGCAGGGCTTCAAAAGGCACTGTCAGAATCAAGATATACAGCGATACATTAGTCTCTATGGGGACTAATAAAAAAAGTAAAAAACAGTAAGTTGTTTTTTTTTATGTTCCAAAAAATAAAAAAAGTATTAAAAGTTTAAAAAAAAAAAACCTTTTCACATTTTTTCCCAAAATCAATGTTCAAAAAAAAGAGAAAAGTTAACATAACTGGTATCACCGTGTCCATAAAAGTCCAAACTATCACAATATAGCGTTGTTTAACTTGCTTGGTGAATAGTGTAAAAAAAAATTATATATATATATATATATATATATATATATATATATATATATATATATATATATACAAAACACGCAAATTGCTGTTTTTTGGTCACCTTAGCTCTCCAAATTTTTTTTTATAAAAAGTGATCAAAAGGTCGCATATACCTAAATGTATGGAAAAATGAAAAAGTTATGGCTCTCAGAATATAGCGACACAAAAGATTTTTTTCATTTAGCAAATAGTTGTTTTTTTTTTAAAAGTGGTAAAACATAAAACAAAACATAGAAATTTGGTAATCATATCAACCTGTAGAATAAAAGGTGAATATGTAGTTTTTACTGCCTGATGGACGCCGTAAAAACAAAACCGCTCATAAATGTGGTAATCGCAGTTTTTTGCCGATTTCACCTTACAAATAATTTTTTGCAGCTTCCCAGCACATTATGCGGTACAATAAATGGTGCCATGAAAAATTACAACTTGTCCCCGCACAGAACAAGCCCTCATATGGCTATATCTACAGAAAAATAAAAACATTATAGGTTTTGGAAGGTGGGGAGGAAAAAACAAAAGTGAAAATCCGAAAAATGGCTGAGGGAAGGGGTTAAGAAATCAATATAGATTGTTACACCTAAAAATAGTTAAAATGTGGACATTCACTTTAAAGAGGCTCTGTTACAACATTATAAGTGCCCTATCTCCTACATAATGAGATGGGCGCTTTAATGTAGATTACAGCTGTGTTTTTTATTTTAAAAAACGATCTATTTTCACCAAGTTATGAGCGATTTTAACTTTATGCTAATGACTTTCTTAATGCCCAACTGGGCATGTTTTTACTTTTGACCAAGTGGGCATTGTGGAGGGAAGTGTATGACGCTGAGCAATCAGCGTCATACACTTCTCTCCATTCATGTATTCAGCACATAGGGATCCTGCGCTGTACACTATGTGATGTCACATACACCAACATTAACGTTACTGAAGTGTCTTGACAGTGAATGGACATTGCCTCCAGCCAGGACGGGATGTCTATTCACACTCCCGACAATTCAGTAACGTTTATGTGGGACTTACAGCACAGCAAGCGTGATTTTGGAGGTGATGTCTATTCACTGTCAAGACACTTCAGTAACGTTAATGTGGGTGTATGTGACAACACATAGTGAACAACGCAGGATCCCTATGTGCTGAATACATGAATGCAGAGAAGTGTATGACGCTTCTCTTCACAACGCCCAGTTGGTCAAAAGTAAAAACACGCCCAGTTGGGCATTAAGAAAGTTATTAGCATAAAGTTAAAATCGCTCATAACTGCCTCAAAAATGATTGTTTTCCAAAATAAAAAACACTTCTGTTATCTAAATTACAGCACCGATCACATTATAATGTGGCGGACAAAGCCTCTTTAATGTAAAAGTTCCCATTTTAATTCGTTGTTAGGGAGTCCTTTAGATAAATAACTTTTATTTTTTTTTGCTACCTCTGGAATTTCACTGGCAAAAATAGCAGCTGTTTTCTAGCGCTGAAGTGTGGATTATAAGATTATTGTTATTTGTGGCAGATTTGTAGAAGAGCAAATCAATAATGGGGAGAGACAAATCGGAGATGATCTAATCTAAATGTTGATGTTTTGAGCCATGACACATATCTAATAAAATATTACAATGAACATATAAATGTGTTTTATGTTGTCATGTTATTATGGCTGAATGCATGTAGTGGATTTGTGATTTCAGGGAATGTCTGCGGAAGGGAAATTTGTTGAGCTATGCATTTATATGTGAAATTTGTACATTGATCGTCTCTGCATAGCAGATATTATGGGGATGGGGGGGGGGGGTTATTTTATCGATGCATAAATATACATACATCTTAGGAATTGTTCTTAAAGGGGCTATCTGCTGTGGACAAAACCTTTTTATTAGAAAGATCACCTAACAAAAAGCTAATTACATTGCGTATCACTGCTGAGACCCCCAAAGATCATATTTAATCTGTGGGAGAACCTGGAAACAAGTATTCACTTTCCCTACAGCGCCACCACAGGGGAAATGGAGGTTTACACAGTTTGAATTAAAATGAATGTGCCTTTTTTTTTGTAATGTATGGATGTGCTTGGTCCTCCAGAGCGAGACGCTCTCTTTGTAGCCGCTCTGGCTAATCGATTAGAGTCCTTAACCAGGGATTCCCTACTACTACCCAAAAATTCCCTAATAGGGCATTTGAAAATGGGTTTCTTAAAACAGATAATCCCTTTTACAACCTTTTTCTATGCCAAATACAGAAAGGATTAACACAATAAACCCCACTGAATGCTGACTTCACATATATGTTCTGCTGTTATCACAGATTTATTGATGATTAATGGGAAGTGGATTTTATTTTAGTCCGCTAGTCTAGTCCGCTTTGTTAAATAACAAGTAAGTGGAAAACACTATACCCAATATGTGGATGTAATATTTGCAAGATAGTTTGACTTTTTCCTTTTTGGAGACCCCTCCTAGATTATGTATTTTTATCTCCCCCCTTTGATCATGATTAAACATTAATCTTGTGCACTATTTAAATGTATTAAGACACTAATAACACTTAGGGGAAAAAAAGTTAATGAAACATCTGTCTGTGATTGATGATATGAGTTTCTTCCATGTGTTGAGGGATTTGTGTATAAGTGACAGGTGGTTGTCATGCATATGTGTTCTCTAAGGTCTAGTGACTCCGATTACATATACTACACAGAACATCCTATTATGTTATGCTATACTCATGCTTTACTGTGTATTATTTATTTATTGTTTAGAGCCATAGTCTGTAATCTGTGAATCTATATGTTGTGAAACTACAACACCCATCATGGCTGTCATGGCAAGCTGGATGGAGAGAGACAGGTTTCAGACCAACAGTATATGGTATTTAGAATATATTTATCTATCTATTCATCATATATTTAGTGCACTCGTTTCGCAGATTATATATATATATATATATATATATATATACATGCAGATCATTAATCCTACAGCTTTTCTTCCACTTACACCTCTAAAATTCAATACAATGGCCTCCTATGTTATCGTAGACTGAATGCTCACTGACAGTAGAATGCAGGATAGTTGGTGATTATAATATACTGTAGCCGGATATACAATCACCATATGCTGCATTGCAAAGATGTGCAATATAATATGTAATAAAACTGTGTCTGGTACGTACCTCAGAACAGGTCACTTCTAATGATTGATCAGATTCTTTTGCGAACACTGGATAAAATACAAGCAGAAAAACAAAGCAAACCGCAAAAGCCATTGTGCGGATGGAGAAGTTTGAGAGGTGAACTTATTTCTCTTTGTAGAGGAAGCAAAACTGCCGTCCAGAAGAAAAGTTAAAAGTTGAAGTCTTTCAGTATTAAACGTTTCCTGGCAGCATCAATGTCTAACCAATCACAGTCTGGCACAACATTCTGCATTCTAAAACACATGCTGCCTTTTCCAAGGAGGTCTTGTCTGGATGGGAACCATCACAAATCGGTGGAAGACCAAAGCTGACTAAAATCTATAACTGGGTAGAATCTCATTCAATATGGTTTCATCCTAATTCACTTTAGGCTGGGAGTTGTAGTTTCGCAACAGATGTAGAGTCGCAAGTTGGAGACCCCCTATATATGGCATTAGATATATAAATAAGGACAGTTATTGCACACACGTTGTTGGTCTACGGTTCTATTTCATCAACTTCTATTTTATAATGTTCAAAATGTGGATTAAAGGGGTTGTCCACTACCGGACAACTGATGACCTATCCACTGGATAGGTCATCGGTATATCATCAGTGTGGGTCTGACACCCGAACCCAGCACTTATCAGCTGCTCTGGTGGCCTGCGGGCACCAGATGTTATGGCACATTGTGCAATGTACGAATCTGGAAGCAGTTGCCTCCGTACATTGCATAGTGGCCTTGCTGCAGAACTGCAGCTCTGCTCCTATTGCTTGAATAGGAGAAGAGCTATAATACTGCAGCTCGGCCGCTATTCCATCACCGGAGCTATCTGCTTCCGGCATGGACGTCTTAACAGTGCGGGGTCCAGGTGTCGGACCCCCACAGATCATGTACTGATGACCTATCCGGTGGATAGGTCATGAGTTGTCTGGTAGTGGACAAACCCCTTTAAGTATTTTTAGCATAGCTGTGACCTTCTCCCTTCTATCATGGATATTTGCTCTAGTCTAGTCTATGCTCCTATTGTCAGCTGAAGTGTTCCTGTCGTGAGACACAGCCATCAAGGGTTAAACTTTTGGGTGCAAAAAGCTTTTACTATACAGCTCCCAGAAAATAGTATGAGCAGCCCAGCATCTAGGTGAGACCTTTTTAGAAGAATGGGCTTTATTTAGAAATCATAGGGTCCCAAACCACAACTCCAAATATGCCCCAAATCCGAAAAAGCAGGAGTGAAAAAAAAACGTGCTACAGGCAACTAAAATTTTATATACTTATTAGCCAGGGACGGACATGAACTGCCGCAGCATTTCCATCTGCTCACTGGGAGTGTGGCATCCTGTCCAGAGTCGTGGCGTCACCATGGTAACGAGACGTGACCACTCTACTCTGCTTGCGATGCGCTTCATTAGCCACAGGATATATACCCAGTGCAGAGTGTGACATTTTCCTGTACCTAAAAGGGAACCGCTCCAGTGTTACAGTACTTGATTATAAGTTTTGTGACATTTTCCTGCTGTTCCCTGTGTTTTCGTGTGTTTGACCTGGCTTTTGTCTGGACTCCATTTGATCCGATTTATCACCACCCTGACCTTACCACCTGATACTAATTCCTGGACCTGACGTTGCCCACAAGTTACCGACCTGGCCGTTTACCTACTTAAATGCCGTGGTTAATAGCGACTGTGGCATCTAAGGCGTTAGACCGAGGAGAGAAGTTCAAGGAGAAAAATTCTATGATCTGTTACCAAGGGAGAAATCCAAGGAAAACAAATTGGATTGTGCCCTGGCGTTGCTACTGTTGCATTGGCTTGCAATAAAGCTGGATACAGTCGTAATAATTTGATTTATTGTGTCTAATAGCAACACTAGAGATGAGCGAACTTATGAAAAAGTTAAATTCGGACCGAACTAGTTCTGACTGAACCTGTAATACAAGAAAGCCCCTAAAAATCATGTATAACACTGTTTAAAAGCCCTAGAAGCCCTGTATAACACTCTTAGGTCACCCATGAGTGTATCCAAGTACTTTTGAGCTGTCTTTAAGGCAAAGTTAGTGTCAAAGTTACGCCAACATGTATGGCTATAGGAAAACGGATGGGACACGGTGATAACTAACAGAAACCACTGCACTTGTGCATGTTGTATGCTTAATGCATTGTTAAAAAAGGTACAAAAATTAACCATTTTTGGCGGCAGATGCCTTCCAGGGTTCATACTTATAAGGTGGTAAAAGAAGAAGCAATGACTTTTGACAAGCCCTCAAAAAATTAACCCTTTATGGTGCAGATGCCTGCCGGGGTTCATCCATACATGGATATAAAAGCAACAAGCAATTTCTTTTGACAAGCCCTCCAAAAATGTACCCTTTTTATTGGCAGATGCCTGCCGGGATTCATCCATACATGGATGTAAAAGCAACAAGCAATGGCTTTTGACAAGCCCTCCAAAAATGTACCCTTTTTATTGGCAGATGCCTGCTGGGGTTCATCCATACATGGATGTAAAAGGAAAAACAAGCAATGGCTTTTCACAAGCCCTCCAAAAATGTACCCTTTTTATTGGCAGATGCCTGCCGGGGTTCATCCATACATGGATGTAAAAGCAACAAGCAATGGCTTTTCACAACCCTCCAGGCCTGCTTGTAGCAGACGGCAGTGGAGGTGTATTGGTGGTAGTAGAGGTAGCCAACGGACAGCAAGGGTGGTGGTAGTAGTAGTAGCAGCACATTAAAAGACACTGGACAGTCACAGGACAAAGCCCTGTGGTGGGGCAGGCCTCAGGCCTGCTTGTACCAGATGGCAGTGGAGGTGTATTGGTTGTAGTAGAGGTAGCCAACAGACAGCAAGGGTGGTAGTAGTAGTAGCAGCACATTAAAAGAGACTTGACAGTCACAGGACAAAGCCCTGTGGTGGGGCAGGCCTCAGGCCTGCTTGTACCAGACGGCAGTGGAGGTGTATTGGTGGTAGTAGAGGTAGCCAACGGACAGCAAGGGTGGTAGTAGTAGTAGCAGCACATTAAAAGAGACTGGACAGTCACAGGACAAAGCCCTGTGGTGGGGCAAGCCTCAGGCCTGCTTGTAGCAGACGGCAGTGGAGGTGTATTGGTGGTAGTAGAGGTAGCCAACAGACAGCAAGGGTAGTAGTAGTAGTAGCAGCACATTAAAAGAGACTGGACAGTCACAGGACAAAGCCCTGTGGTGGGGCAGGCCTCAGGCCTGCTTGTAGCAAGACGGCAGTGGAGGTGTATTGGTGGTAGTAGAGGTAGCCAACAGACAGCAAGGGTGGTAGTAGTAGTAGCAGCACATTAAAAGAGACTGGACAGTCATAGGACAAAGCCCTGTGGTGGGGCAGGCCTCAGGCCTGCTTGTACCAGACGGCAGTGGAGGTGTATTGGTAGTAGTAGAGGTAGCCAACAGACAGCAAGGGTGGTAGTAGTAGTAGCAGCACATTAAGAGAGACTGGACAGTCACAGGACAAAGCCCTGTGGTGGGGCAGGCCTTAGGCCTGCTTGTAGCAGACGGCAGTGGAGGTGTATTGGTGGTAGTAGAGGTAGCCAACGGACAGCAAGGGTGGTAGTAGTAGTAGCAGCACATTAAAAAACACTGGATAGTCACAGGACAAAGCCCTGTGGGGGGGCAGGCCTGCTTGTAGCAGACGGCACTGGGGGTGGATTGGTGGTAGAAGTAGTAGCAGCGGCACATTAAAAAAAAGAGTGGACAGGACAGAATCCCGTAGTAGCAGGCGGCAGCGGCAGCAGCAGCAGCAATGTCAGATCTAATCAGTGGCATCAGGCACAGGGGTTTTAAAATCCTCACCGATCCACGCTTGATTCATTTTCAGAAACGTGAGATTTTCCAAGCTGTTGGCGGACAATCTTGTTCGCTTAGGGGTGACGAAGCCCCCTGCCGCGCTGAATACCCTCTCTGACGCTACACTGGAGGGTGGACAAGACAGTACACCCATGGCAAACTCGGCCAGTTCTTGCCAATGATCCAATCTGCTGACCGAGAAGTCCATGGGGTCTGGGATCAGCATTTCTGACAGAGAAAGGGCACAGTCCGGGTACGAGTGAACCTGGTTGTTTAGGTGCTGCACCTGGTGATGGTGAACATCCCTTTGGTGACTACGATGTGTGTCAGGTCGGGGTATTGGATGTAAAAATGTTGTCATCATATTTTCCAAACTGAATTGGCTGCTGCTGCTGCCGCTGCTGCCGCCTATTGCAGAGGTAGCTCTGCCAGAGGTGGTGGAAGGATGAGACAGTGGGGAGCGGAGAGTGGCCCCCCGGTCAGGCATGCTTGCAGCAGGTGTTTGCCGTTTGAAAGCCGTGACAAGCTGGCTGCATAGCTTCTCTCGATAATAAGCCAATTTTGCCTCCCTCTCGAAAGGCGCAAAAAACTCAACCCATTATGGCTTTATACTGAGGGTCTAAAAGTGTGGCTATCCAGTACTCATCTCTTTGCTTCATGCTAACAATACGACAGTCAGCGTGCAAGTAACGAAGCATACAGCTCGCCATCCTGGCCAGCGTTTCAGAGGGCCCGGTTGGTTCCATCTCCGCCCCATACTGACATGGTTGTCCATCATCAAGGTCGTCGTCAGACTCGTCATCACCATCACTGTCATGTTGTGCGGCTGCCTCGTCCCCTATCCCTTCCTGTGATTCCATCTCCAAATCCAGCTCCTCTTCAGATCCTGTTTCCTCATCCTCATCCTCCTCCTCCTCCTCCTCAACATCCATAGCCAGATGTGATCCTTCCTCCATCCTTTGCTGAATCATCGCTGTGAGCGTTTGCTCCATAATGAATATCAGCGGCAAAACATCGTTCATTCCGCTAGCGTCACGGCTCACAAATCGTGTGGCCTCTTCAAAGGGCCTCAAAACGCGACATGCATCTCTAACCAGCTGCCAGTGCCTGAGCTCGAAATTACACTGGCTCCAAACGCTGCCCGTCTGCTGCATCAGGAAATCATTCACGGCTTTCCGCTGTTCGTACAGACGGTCCAACATGTGCAGGGTGGAATTCCAGCGTGTTGGAACGTCGCAAATCAGGCTGTGTTCTGGGAGATTGTTTTGACGCTGCAAGTCCAGGAGGGCGTGCTTAAATGCATACGAACGTCTAAAGCGAACGCAAACCCTCCTGGACATGGCCAGCACACCCTTCAAACCAACATATGACTTTAAGAAGCGTGTTATGACCAGATTGATCACATGTGCCATGCAAGGAGCGTGTGTCAGGTGACCTAGACACAGTGCAGCCACAACGTTCTTCCCGTTATCAGAGACAACATTGCCCAGTGTGAGTTTCAGAGGAGACAGCCAGCGTGCGATTTCCTCCTTGATGAACAGCAGCAGCTCCTGCCCTGTGTGGCTTTTCTCGCCCAGGCTCAGCAGGTGTAAGACAGCGTTGTGGCACTTCACCTTGCACCTATGAAAAGAGGAGGGAGGAGGAGTGGAAGATACGCTGTGTCCTGTCGGGGACGGGGAGACCTCCATTGAGGAGGGCAAGGAGGAGTAGGAGGAGGAGGATGGTAGGCGCCTGGTGTCCGGAGTTGGACCAGAAAGATACAAGCGTGGAGGTGGTAATGCCTGACATTGCTGCGGTGGTGCATCGGAGTGCAAAATAATGACCCAGTGGGCCGTGAAAGACATGTACTGTCCCTGCCCATAGCTGCAGCTCCACGTGTCGACAGGGGCATGTACCCTGCTGCACACGGATAATTGCAAGGACTGGCCCACCTTTTCCTCCACGTGCTTGTGCAAGGCAGGGACAGCTGTTTTGGAGAAGTAATGGCGGCTAGGTATTCGCCACCTAGGCTGAGCGCACACCATCAATTGCTTGAAGCCGGCGGAGTCGACCAGGTGGTACGGCAGCGACTGCACCACCAACAACTTAGCCAGGTGTGAATTAAGCCGCACGACAAGTGGATGACTGGGTATATATTGTTGCTTATTGGACAACGATTCCGTAATGGATAACTGACGGGACGTAGGAAGAGCACTAGATGACAGTGATGATGATGATGACAACGACATGGTGGATAAGGCCTGGCTACTACTTAGATGACAGGGACTCGGAGCAGCAGCAACAGCGGCAGAGGGGTCTTCATTAGATGTACATGATGGTGGGGCATGTCGATTGTCCCACATGGCCTTGTGATGCCGCTCCATGTGTTTACGTAGAGCGGTAGTTCCTACATTGCTGCCCTGCCCACGCCTTACTTTCTGCTTGCAGATACGGCACTGTGCCATGTTTTCGTCCTCCGGGAAGGTACAGAAAAATTGCCACACGGCTGAGTACTGTAAAGAGGTAGTACCACGTCCACCACCACCAACACCACCACCCGAGCTTGCCCCTTGTCTGGCAGGCTTTTTTCGGGAGCCTACACCAGTAGCATCACTGTCGCCGTCACCAGCTCCTGAGCTGACCCTACCGCTGCAACGTTTTGCAGATTGACTTCTGCCCCTACCTCGGCTTTGCTGTTTATCACTGCCAGTGCCGCCACTGCTACCCTCCTCCTCTGACGCCGTCATCACCTCGTCACCTGGTTCCCACGTCCTGTCGAAAACAACATCATCATAGCCCTCCTCATCATCCCTGCCACTTCTGTCACTGTGTTGTGAATGTGATGTGACATCATGGCGGGCTCCATGCCCCCCCTCATTACTGCGTCTGCCACCACGGCTACCACCACCAACACCCCCACTACACCAGCTATGCGTCTCGGACACCGCTTCCACCACCGCCGCAACACACTCCGTTGGCTGACTCGCGGAAAACAAATCATCTTCACTATGTTGTTCAATATCTTCCTTCGCACCCGAGAGATGTCTCTTAGGACTCTCAGGAAAGATGGCTTCCCGCTAGGAAGGGGGAGTGAAGACATAGATGATGGAATGGAAATGCTAGAAATACCCATATTACTACTGTCACTGTGCCAAGGAACTGTAGAGGATCTGGAATCCAACGAAACCTGGCTTGAAGCCAGAGCGTCAGAGTCTTCCTGCTGAGATGACCGCGAGCCAGCCAACCAGTCCACAATGGCCGTATTGTCTAAAGTAACCCGCCCACCGGAGGAGATGGACAAGTCTGGCTTGCTGATACTGCTACTACTACCAGCAGGCACATGGCTGCTGCTAGTAGTGGAACTGGGCACATGTCTTGTGCCACAAATGCTGGTACTGGGTCTGGCACCAACAGATCCAACATTTGGACTGGAAGAGGACATGGCATGGGTGTTTTTTCCTCTACCCCGTCCTTTCACAACCTTTTTTTTTTTACCAGACATTTCACTGCTGGAGTGCAGCAAGTTGAATCAAAACCCCGGGGATGAGCCCCTTCTAAAAGCGTATTCACACACTGGCTTGGCAAATGGCAATGAATGAGAATTTCTATCAGCCACGCCGCGGTGCACTCAGGGAATGCTGGGCGTTGTAGTAGTACTACAAAGGCTGCCTGTATTGCAAGTTGGATTGTTATTTGTTATGTTAATGGCCGGATATGAGCCCCTTCTAAAAGCGTATTCACACACTGGCTTGGCAAATGGCAATGAATGAGAATTTCTATCAGCCACGCCGCGGTGCACTCAGGGAATTCTGGGCGTTGTAGTAGTACTAAAAAGGCTGCCTGTATTGCAAGTTGGATTGTTATTTGTTATGTTAACGGCCGGGGATGAGCCCCTTCTAAAAGCGTATTCACACACTGGCTTGGAAAATGGCAAGGAATGAGAATTTCTATCAGCCACGCCGCGGTGCACTCAGGGAATGCTGGGCGTTGTAGCAGTACTACAAAGGCTGCCTGTATTGCAAGTTGGATTGTTATTTGTTATGTTAACGGCCGGGGATGAGCCCCTTCTAAAAGCGTATTCACACACTGGCTAGGCAAATGGCAATGAATGAGAATTTCTATCAGCCACACTGCGGTGCACTCAGGGAATGCTGGGCGTTGTAGTAGTACTACAAAGGCTGCCTGTATTGCAAGTTGGATTGTTATTTGTTATGTTAACGGCCGGGGATGAGCCCCTTCTAAAAGCGTATTCACACACTGGCTAGGCAAATGGCAATGAATGAGAATTTCTATCAGCCACGCTGCGGTGCACTCAGGGAATGCTGGGCGTTGTAGTAGTACTACAAAGGCTGCCTGTATTGCAAGTTGGATTGTTATTTGTTATGTTAACGGCCAGGGATGAGCCCCTTCTAAAAGCGTATTCACACACTGGCTTGGCAAATGGCAATGAATGAGAATTTCTATCAGCCACGCTGCGGTGCACTCAGGGAATGCTGGGCGTTGTAGTAGTACTACAAAGGCTGCCTGTATTGCAAGTTGGATTGTTATTTGTTATGTTAACGGCCGGGGATGAGCCCCTTCTAAAAGCGTATTCACACACTGGCTAGGCAAATGGCAATGAATGAGAATTTCTATCAGCCACGCTGCGGTGCACTCAGGGAATGCTGGGCGTTGTAGTAGTACTACAAAGGCTGCCTGTATTGCAAGTTGGATTGTTATTTGTTATGTTAACGGCCAGGGATGAGCCCCTTCTAAAAGCGTATTCACACACTGGCTTGGCAAATGGCAATGAATGAGAATTTCTATCAGCCACGCCGCGGTGCACTCAGGGAATGCTGGGCGTTGTAGTAGTACTACAAAGGCTGCCTGTATTGCAAGTTGGATTGTTATTTGTTATGTTAACGGCCGGGGATGAGCTCCTTCTAAAAGCGTATTCACACACTGGCTTGGCAAATGGCAATGAATGAGAATTTCTATCAGCCACTGTGCACTCAGGGAATGCTGGGCGTTATAGTACTACAGCTGCCTGCCTGGGTTGCAAGTTGGATGTTAACCCATGCAACGGGGATGAGCCCCTTATAAAAGCTTATTCACACACTGGCTTGGCAAATGGAGAATTTGTATTGTAATTTGGATGTTGAGAGTAGACTCCCGCTGTAGTGGATGAGCCCCTTCGATTGCTGGATTCCTGGCTTTTAGATTCCTAAAGCTTTCCCTAACTGCACAGAGATGCTATCCCTACAGCTCCTGTCTGTAAAATGGCCGCTGAGCTCCGTGCATAGACTTTTATTGCAGGCTTGAGCCCGCCCCTATGCTGCCTCCCGTTTGCAAGGCATTATGGGGTAGCCTGATGTCAGGTGATATTGTGAAATCCTCCATTTTACATCTAACATGTGGCAGGCGCCAAAATGTAGCCAGGTTCGGTCAAAACGGGTTCGGCCGAACCCGGTGAAGTTCGGATTCGCTGCGAACCGAAGTTTTCCCGATGTTCGGACCGAAACCGGGTTCGGTCGTCCCGGTTCGCTCATCTCTAAGCAACACCTTTGTAAGCCGGACCAGTTTCTTCATCAGGCAAAACACAAGTGGTGAGATACCCCCAAGGAGGTGGTTATATAAAAGGAATAAAATTATGTTGCATCAGGCCGAGTGTCATACGTGATGTCATAGGTTAAAGGTTGTGTAACGCTGGTGGCGTGCCCCGCACCTGCCAGCAGTCCCCACCGCGGGGTCCTGTGCCTCTCTTGGCGCTCTCTGTCTTCTGCTGCTCATGGCCGCCGGATCCCTAGTGCGTCCTTAAAGGACCAGTGCGCGCGGAATTCTAAAGTTACCCAATCACCCCTGCTTTTTCCCAGGACTATTTCAGGCACATCCTCCATCTACCAAGTGCCTGAGCAATGTTGTTGCTAACCCTGTGTTGGTCTGCAAAGATTCTGTAGCCTGTTCCTGAAACCTGTGTCTGTGACGTGTCCAGTTTCCGTGTCGAGTCCAGTATCTGTGTCCAGTGTCCGTGTCAAGTTCAGTGTATATGATGACTTCAATTTCCACGTCCAATGTCCGAGATTCGTTCTAGTTCCGACAATCCAGCACAAGCCAGCTTCCAGCTATCTACCACCAACCTGCCAACCAGGTACCATCGAACAGTGACTGTCCTATATTGTTATGGCGAAGTAGCCCAGTGGACGTTTACAGGTTGTTTGGATCATTACAAAGGTAAAAACAACATGGTACGTGATAAAATATATAGAGTTATATATAAATATACTTTCTTCTATATTAATTCAATACAATAAAAATCATAGTCATTAAAGGTGTAAACTTGATCGTAAACGAAGACAATTAAAATTAACCACTCTGTGCCAATAATTAAATGGTCTATTTGTTAGTTTTTTATTTTATATGTATTATTTCATTCTATTCATTGGCATATTTGCAGAAATAGACATGTTTGAACATCTCACAGAGATAAACAAGTTTAATCTAGTAAAAAGATCCAAAGGTGAATACGGATCCGAGAGTCTCGAGGGTGCGCGTGTGGAACTTATAAAAAAATATTAATAATACTCTTATGAGACCCTTTAGGTTTGCACTGAATTTTGGGGTAACTTAAAAGTGGTGCGTGATGGTCAGAGCGCTGTGGGCCTGACTTGCCAGCAGGTATCGGGATGTTTCCGTATGTGTGCAGCGTCTGAAAGTCGCTATGGTAACCCTGGAGGCACGGAAGCCTGGACAGGTAAAAATTAAACGTTAGCAAATACTTTGTTGACTGAAGTTACATATCTCCTTACGAGGATGTATAGTATACTGCTAAATGTTCTACTGTGTACCGCGGAAGGCTGGAATTGGTTTCTCAACGTGGGTCGTCAATTAAGACACTATCGTTAGTGGTGTTCTGTTAGTTCATGCCTTTCCTGCCAAACCATCACCCACAAAAAAAACTTTCCAGTCCAATATCACTGGAGAGCTCTTTCAAATCAAACAGAAACTAAACTGCCAATCAAAATTTGTTATATATTTGATTAGCTGCACATGATGCTTTTATTGTATTGAATTTTACTATAGAGGAAATTATATTTATATATAACTCTTATATATTTTATCATGTACCATGTTGTTATTAACGTTGTAATGATCCAAATAACATTTAACCTATGACATTATGTATGACACTCGGCATGATGCAAAATATTTTTTGGCATTTCTTTCCTTTTATATAACCACCTCCTTGGGGGGAATCTCACCACTTGTGTTTTGCCTGATGAAGAAGCTGGTACGGCTTCGAAACTCATTGCTTTTAGACACAATAGATCAACTTATTTATTAAGATTGTATCCAGCTTTATTACAAGCCAATGCAACCGTAGCCGTGCCAGGGAGCAATCCAAATTTTTTCCTTGGATTTCTTCCTTGGTAATAGATCATGGAGTTTTTTCCTTTTAACCTCTCTACATTGTGTATCATCTGGACCACAGTTGCTCAGATCAGAACCAAGGCCGTAGCTCCTTTGAGATGTATTTTTGGATGTTGTGCTCCCAGCACAACACCACCAAGTCACATAACAGATTACCTGAATATTGCAACCTTATATACCGGTTGATGCACTATGTGCGCTACGTGTGTTTTTCGTTGTTTTCCAATATACAGTAGATGTTAGACCGAGGAGGGCCCCCTCTGTTACTGCATTGGTTCAATTGCGAGTTGCTAATGATTGTCATGGGGACTAATAAAGACAGAGGAAGAGCTTAATAGGAGCTGGTAAAAATCACAGTAAACTGAAATACATAAGTATTGTACCAGCGCTCAAAGGCTCTCTAGGGGGACTAAAAATTTTTTTACAAATTGTTAAATATTTCTTGTAATATTCCCAAAAATATTAAAAGTAAAACAAACAAAAAACATTCCCCCTAAAGTAATGTAAAAAATAAATACTTAATTGTATCGCTGTGTCCGTAAAAGTCAGAACTTTTCTAATATAACGTTGTTTAACCCACACTGTGAGCCCTAAAAAAATAAGAATTGTCGTTTTTCGGTCACATTAGCTCCCCCCAAAATTTCATATAAAGTGGTATGTACCCCAAAATGGTACCAATGAAAAAACGAGATAAATTTAGTGTTTGTCGTAATTATATTAACCCGCAGAACAAAGTTAACATGACGTTTTTACTGATTGATGAATGCCGTAAAAACAAAGCCTCAAAAACAATGAAGGAAAGGAAACACTGTTGTTTTTCTATTCCACCCAACAAATCACCTTCAATTTTTTATGTGACGTAAAAATATGCTGACAGGAAAAATAAAAAAGTTATGGGTCTTGGAAGGTGGGGACTAAAATTAAAAAAATTAAAATGGCTGTGGCAGCAAGGGGTCAAGGGTGAAGAAGGCAGAATTCCTTAGACTCCGAAGCCCAGGTTAACCTGCATCAACTCAATAATGTCTTAGTCTTTCCTCGTCACTGCCTGCCACTAAATTTCTCCTTCACATGAGCGCAACTTCTTCTCTAACAAGTCTGTATGGTGTCTGTTTCACTGCGCTACTCTGCCTCACCCCCAAAAGAAGTCACCCAAGTTCTGACTATGCTAGCCAGGGACTGGCATCGAGGTATGCTGCTAAATTTATAGTCTAATCCGAAGTGTTACAATACTTGTATGGGTGTATATATATATATTTTTTTTCTGTCAAAAATTAGGAGCAGACTTAATTGATAAAACAGCTCTACATAGGTCAAAGCTATATTTTCCTGACCCAGAACTCCACATCTGAGTTAAATGCCAAAATTCGGTCTGCCAGCAACCACCACTAGATGGAGCTCACTACAAATGTATTTATACAGCTCCCATTTTACTCACTAGGAGCTGTATAAATTCAAATGCATTGGGCTCTCCCTGGTGGTGGCTGCAGCTGAACACATTTTTATTGTCATGATAAACAGCAGGAGCAGTACAGGGACGGGCCCAAAGGCAGTGGTGTAGTCTAACTCTTTGGTAGGTACGTCACTTTTTGGGGAAAATTTAATGCAGGAGATTAACAAGATTACTAAAATATGTTGGGTTGAAGCTAATGTTGCTCTAGACGTAGTTCACCTGCTTTTTATCACCAGTACATTGAATTCACTGCATTTAATAAAAAATTGTCTCAATAAATACAACCTCTTGAACTGTGAACAGCTGATTGCTGCAGGTTTAGCATCCAAGAAGTTACCATTGGCTGCACATTTCCCCTACAGTGGTTATATTACATGCTACCATTCAAAAGAATGTCAATGTTATACATGGACTACCTAAGTCCGCTAGAGTGAGAGCCGCTTCTTGTTAGCAGCTCTTAGCTCTGGCTCATATAGGAGGGTATTGAGTAGGACGCACCTACATATGGTCTAATTGTCCTGATGAGACAACCCCTTTAAACCTTCCTGACATTGGAAGTAAATTTAGGTCATAGTTGGTAGAGGAGGAGTGGTATGGAGTGGGCTCACGAGCTGGGACCACTCCATCCACTGCGGGTGCCAGATGTATATTACATCTTAAAATATACTTCACTGCTCAAACATTATCTAGATCTGAGGCACTGATGCACCTGTAAACACATGAGAAGACTCTGCAATGTTTGTCCCTTCGGAGTAGATGCAGCAGGTGAAATAAGTGTGAGCAACCTCCGCAAGGTGTTCTGAGGCCAGTGGTTCTCCCTCCAACTATCACCTTGAGATGGATTTAATCTATTCCAGGCCAATAAAGTGTGGTATTGTAATATTGCAAATATCAACATGTAGAAGAATAGACAGCACGGCACTCACAACTTGCAAAAAAAGTTTTCTTTTTATTCTATATTGAGGCAGGCATAACACGGGATTTGAAGACAATGGAGCCTACGACTGTTTCACTTCCTCCAGACGCTTTATCAAGGCATAATGGGCTTCAGTACACATGCACTTAAATACCCACACCTTGCCTCATCAATCACTTCTGCTTCCCACGGCAATGTATCAAAATACAAAATATTTATAAAAATCATGCATATTATGAACAGCAGGTTTATATATTGAGTATAAAGGAGAAAAACATACCTATTTAGAGGTTTTATTTAAAAAAAAAAAAAAAAAAAAAGCAGATAGGTCGTTCCTAGCATTCAAACCCAGAGGTCCTAAAGCCTCAGTTTTTGATATCCAATTGGCTTCACAACGTAATACTTTTACATGTCGATCACCGCCATCCCGTGGGGTGAACACACGCTGTATGCCCGCAAAAGACAAGCACTTGGAATTCCCCCCGTGTACTTTGCGTACATGGGTTATCAATTTTGGGGATCCCTTTCCTGTACCAATAGAATAAATGTGTTCTGGAACACGTTTAAATAATGGTCGTATTGTCTTTCCTATATAAAAGTATTGATAAGGACAAAATATGGCATAAACCAGATAATTGGATTTGCATGTAAAAAGATTGCTGACATAATGTTTCATTGCTCCTATTCGGACTATTTTACCTATGTTCATCTGTCTGCAAAATGAACAATTGCCACATCTATGGTTACCTATTGGGGCTATATCTTTAAGCCAATTACGGCTTTTATTTTGAATTGCCGAGAAACGGCCTGTAACTAATTTATCTCTCCGATTTTTGCATCGTCTGAACTAGACCACAGGAGGGTGACATGCTTTCTCCGCTAAATCCACATCTGCATCTATAATTTTACAATGTTTCCTAATGGCACTATTTATGCGATCTGCTACTGGACTATATTGGAAAGGAAACACAAATCCTATATTTCTATCTTTTTGTCTTTTTTTAAAGAGCAGTGTATTGCGATCCCACTGAAGTGCTCTAGAAAAGGATTCTGCTAATATTGCATCATTACCCTCTAGCTCTCAGTCTCTCCATTAGATCCATAGATTGTTCTAGGAAAACATTATGATCACTAATTTATTCTTTTTAACCTAAGGAATTGCCCATAGGGTAATGATCGTTTTATATGAGGTGGATGGAAGCTCTTATGATGTAAGAGGGCATTAGTGGCTGTGGGTTTGCGGAATCCACTTGTATGCAAACCTCTCTCATCTACTGTGATTTTGCCATCCAGGAACTCTATATTAGCGCCACCAAAATTAGCTGTGAATTCCACATTCAAATCGTTGACATTAAGGTAATTGACAAAATTTCCGAACTGTGTTTGGGTACCAGACTACACTACTATAACGTCATCAATAAATCTAGACCAGTGTCTTATATATTGAATATAAGGATTATTAACATTGTATATATATTTTTCTTCCCATATGGCCAAAAATAGATTTGCATATGTTGGAACAACGGGAGTCCCCATTGCTGTACCAGTTCGCTGTGAGAACCACTAATCCCCAAAGCTAAATGCATTGTGGGCCAGCACAAAATCAAGTGCCTCACAAATGAAGTTTATATTTTCCTTGCTTTTCCCTGTTCTCACCAAGAATGATCTGATAGGCCATCAGTGTGGCGAATTCTGGTGTATAGGCTTGTCGCATGAATAGTGGCAAGACTATCACCTACGTCCCACTGAAAATCAATAAGGTTTTGTAATAGAGTTTTAGTGTCTAACAGGCATGATGGAACACTTTGCAATAGGGGGCGTAAATACCAATCTAAATAGCTCGATATTTGTTCAGTTACCGAACCTATACCCGCCACAATGGGCCTACCTGGGGGATTGACATAGGTCTTATGAAATTTAGGTAGAAAGAACCAGTATGGTTTAACTGGTTTATTTGGTAGTAAGCTTTCTGCCTGACGTTTAGAAAAAATATTGAGTGTCATACCCTTTCTCAAGAGAGAACGAAGTTTTTGAATATAGCTATTAGTGGGATCTCCACTCAATTTAGTGTATGTATCAGAATTACACAACTGTTGCATGGATTCCGCTACATAATACTCCCGTTCCATAATCACAATGTTCACTCCCTTGTCAGCAGGTTTTACGATCAATGGATCATTTTTTTAACGATCTCAATGCTGCTACCTCTTTTGTAGTGAGGTTTTTCTGAGCTGATGGATAAATTAATGATTTGACATCTTGTGTCACGGCTCGCGAAAAATTATAGATGGAACTGCCTGGTGACAAGGGAGGGAACACTGAGGATCTGATGCTTCCCCTGAATGGTTCGAACAATGAATCCTCACACCCAGGATTAGTGGGACTCTCATTAATAAGCTCGTACAGATCTGTAAGGGCCTCTCTATACATTTCCTTTATATTATCCCCAAGTATGAAGCCTAGCGGACCAATGTTTGCTGGACTATCACCTTGTGGAATGCCTGTCGGTTCAGTGGTATTTTTATTTAAAAAAAATTTGTATAGGTTCAGACTCCTCAATGATTTACTCAAATCTATGGTAAATTGTCTGTCATCAAATTTGTTGGACAGACAATAGTTTAAACCTTTAGCTAAAAGTGAAATGCAATAAGTGGATAATGCCACATTAGAGAGATTGAAAACATTATTATTATGTTCAATATTACTTCTGGTACACAAGGGAGCAGGGATCTCTACTTTCGCCAAGAGACCTGTTTCCTTTTGGTACCCCCCCCCAAGATTGGGGTTGATGCAAATCGCTTCTTTCCACGCCCTCTGCGTGTGCTACTTCTAAAAGGGCAGAATGTGTCGTAATAGCAATGTCCCCTGTCGTGATATCCCCATATCTTCTGCCATCCTCAGATGGACTAGAATCTGACCCTGAGTCAGTAGTCCAATAGTCGGCCTGTTGTTTCCTTGGTCTTCTAACTCGTCTCCTTTTTGGTCCCATAGTCGGGCGCTGTCGTGGTTGATTTTTCCACGAAAAAATGCGATTCATGTCAAAATCCATTTTATCTCTCAGGAATTTATCCCTTTTGCGTTCTTTTATTTCGTTCTGGATTGGAATTAATAGTTTTTCAATTATTTTCTGAAATGCTGTAAATTGGGCTTCAGTTAGACGTGTGGCCAATTCACATGAAGCTTTGTCAAGGTCTAGTTTCACCTCATTATACTCTTGTTTGGAACGTTCCAACACCATTCGTGCTAAATTCAGGGAATGGTCTAGGTGTGCCTTTTTCCATTTTTCAACTGCAATCACTGTATGATTGTAAGGTGTTGTTAGTCCAAAAAAGTGTAATATTGCAGCACACTTTTAAGAAACGCAAAGGTGATTTTATTATACTCCCAACAGGTATGATTAAAACCTGCATCAATAAAATCTCATTCACAGCACAGCAAATAGCAGCCCGGCCCTGGGTTGTGCCATACCTCCCAACTTTCAAGTATCGCAAAGAGGGTCACATTTTTTCATTTCAGGCCATGCCTCTAACACCGCCCATACACACACGGTTCAGCCCACACAGTATCATGCTCCCATAGAACCCCACACAGTATAATGCCACTATAGCTGCCCCCCCCACAATATAATACCCCATAGTGCCTCCCACACCGTAGAATGCCAAATAGCTGCCCCCTGCACAGTATAATGCCCCATACAGTATCATGCCCCCCATAGATGCCCCCATACAATATAAAGCCAACACAAATGTCCCCATACAGTATAATGCCCACACAGATGCCCCCATACAGTAAAATGCCCCATAGCTGTCCCCATACAGCATAATGCCCCCATACAGTATAATGTCCACATAGCTACCTCCATACAATAGAATGTCCACGCAGATGCCCCTATCCAGTTTAATACCACATAGTGCCACAATGCCTCTGTAGATAGTGCCCACATAGATGGTGCCAGTGCCCACATAGTGCTACAGTGCCCACATATTAAGTGCCAGTGCCCACTGTAGATAGTGCCACAGTGCCCACATATTATGTGCCTCTGCCCACAATGTGCCCATGTATATAGTGCCCATTTAGTACCACCGTGCCCATGTAGATAGTGCCATACCCCCCTTGAAGATAGCGTCACCCTGTCTGTAGATAGCACTAACCCCCCTGTAGATATCTCCATTGGGGCTCGCTTTAGGAGCGGAATCCCCAGCCAGATCGTTGGCATTGCTCTGGCCGGGGATTCCTCTCTAGGAGAAGCCCCTGATGTCACTGTCGATATATGGACAGTGACGCGAGGGGCTTCTCCAGAAGCGAAATCCCCAGCCAGAGTGTCGGCAACGCTCTGGCCAGGGATTCCTTTCCAGGAGGAATGATATCAGGGGCTCCTTCTGGAGAGGAGTGACTGGCCAGAGCATTGCCGACACTCTGGCTGAACCACTGGCCTCAGAACGCCTTGCGGAACTTGCTAACACTCATTTCATCTGCTGCATCTACTCTGAAGGGACAAACATTGTAGAGTCTTCTCGTGTGAATATGGGCGCAACCGTGCCTCAGATACAGATAACGTTTTAGCGGTGAAATATATTTTAAGATGTAATATACATCTGGCACCCGCAGTGTATGGAACGGGCCCAGCTCGTGATCCCGCTCCCTACCCCTCCCAATCCCCGGCAACGCTCTCATATATGGACATTGATGTTAGGGGCTTTAAGATGTTGGAATCTCCAGCCAAAGCTGGAGGAGCCACTTATGTCACTGTCTATATATGTCAAGGGCTTTTTCAAGACCGGAGTCCCTGGCCAGAGAGCTTGCGCTGCTCTGGCCCAGGACTCCATAGTTGAATGCTGAAGCAGGGAGCTGACGGTTCCATGCATCAGCATTGGATTCAACTGCATCTGCAGGGCATCCTGAGGACACAGATACAGTTGAAACCGGGACATACCACAGGCCGCCCGGGACAGCGGGATGCTGCCCAGAATCCGGGACTCTCCCGCTGAATCCGGGATGGTTGGGAGGTATGGTTGTGCTTCTACTTTGGTGTGCTGTGCATGAGATTTTATTGATGCGTGTTTTTATCATACCTGTTCTGAGTATAATAGATCACCTTTGCGTTTCTTAAGTGGGATGCAATATTACACTATCGCATTTTATTGGCCTGTAATAGGTTAAATCCTTCTTCACTGGTTGGAGGTAGAACCACTGGCCTCAGGACATCTTTTAGAAGTTGCTCACACTCATTTCACCTGCTGCATCTACTCAAATCCAAATAATGTTTGAGTGGTAAAGTATGGTCTAATATGGATTGACTTCTAAGGCTATGTTCATACAGGGTGGATACGCTGCGTAAAAGCACACAGCGTATCTGCCCTGTGTGCATCAGGGAATTCTGGCCAAAAAAACGCACCAAATTGTGGGGCAGTTTTCAGTCCGGAATGTCCTCTGTGGACTATTGCACAGAAAAAAAAAGGATACTTACGATGGTGACTCGTCTCTCCGATGTCCTGACGCTCTGCAGCCCTGGGATAACGTTTCATCCCATGGGATCGCTGCTGCCTCTGATTAGCTGCAGCGGTCATGTGCTCATGTGCACTTGCTTTTCACGTTCCTCTGCACATCAATCTTTGCTGACCTGCCGTGGCTACTTTTAAAATTCATGTTGTATGTCCCATTATTGTCTTTTTTGTTAGATTTATTAAAGGTTATATTTTATCTTTTCATACACTCAATGATAGCTGGGAAAGATGGGTTCTTTTGTGTGCTTCCTGCACATACAGTCCTTTCTTGAATGTCTATTGCCCGCCAGCTATCAGTGTCACCTTAGTGCTTATGGGGCACTAAAGGGGCATTATACTGTGTGGGGGCATTATACTTTTTTATGGGGCATTTTTTCTATGATGGGTGGGGCGCCGAAAGATAATTTCGTACGGGGCGCCATCTACCCTAAGGCTGGCCCTGGTTGCGGGGAGTCTAACTTGTAACTTTCACCTGCTCTGTTATTTATACCAGATTTGCTGTTTGAATTAATGCACATTACATCTGACGCCTAGCACTAAAGGCTGGGATTGGAGATTTACATAAAAATAAAAAAAACAACTGCCCTCTTTCTATTTTTCCCCAAGGTAATTAAACAATTTAAAAAATAAATAACATAATTGGGCTTGCTGCATCCGTATCAGTCTGAAATATTACAATATAATGTTATTTATCCGGTACAGTGAACAACGTAAAAAACTAAACGATAAACGCCACAAGCGCTGTCTTTTGGTCACCATGCCTCCCAAAAATGTTTTAAAAAATTTATCGAAATGTAGCACTAAATTGGTATTCATAAAACTACAGCTCGCCTTGCATAACAAAAGCCCTCATGCTGCTCCATTGCCGGAAAAATAAAAAAGTTACGGCTCCCAGAATATGGCGACACAGAACACATTGTTCTGAATAAATTGTAGCTTTTTTTCCATTCCACCCCGCAAAACAATTTTTAAAAGTATCCCAGTACAATATATGGTACATTCAGGGGCGTAGCTGGGGGGGGGGGGCAGGCGGGGCAATTGTCCGGGCACAACTGGGGTGGAAGGAAGGGGGGGCACCGCTGGTACAGCTGACGCTACTACAGCTGTTCACTTCTGCAGCTGCCCGGCATACAGGGTGCCTATCAGCAGCGATCAGCTGTTTTGATGCTGCGGTGACCATCCTCTCAGGGCGCCTGCTGCCCCAGGGGGACAGGGCTAGCTAAGTACATTTTTTAAATTTGTTTCTACAAGGGGGGCTGTGTGGCACCATCTGCAAGGGGGGCTGTGTGGCACCATCTACAAGAGGGGCTGTGTGGCACCATCTGCAAGAGGGGCTGTGTGGCACCATCTGCAAGAGGGGCTGTGTGGCACCATCTGCAAGGGGGCTGTGTGGCACCATTTGGAAGGGGGGGCTGTGTGGCACCATTTGGAAGGGGGGACTGTGTGGCACCATTTACAAGGGGGGGCTGTGTGGCACCATCTGCAAGGGGGGCTGTGTGTGGCACTATCTAAAAGAGGGGGCTGTGCATGGCATTATTTACAAGGGGGCTGTGTGGCGCTATCTACAAGAGGGGGTTGTGTGGTGCTATCTACAAGAGGGGGGCTGTGTGGTATCTACAAGCGGGGCAGTGTGTGGCGTTATCTGCAAGAGGGGGCTGTGCATGGTGACCTACAAGAGAGCGGCTGTGTGGCACCATCTGCAAGGGGGGCTGTGTGTGGCGCTATCTAAAAGAGGGGGCTGTGTGTGGCGTTATTTACAAGGGGGCTGTGTGGCGTTATCTACAAGAGGGGGGCTGTGTGGCATTATCTACAAGCGGGGGCTGTGTGTGGCGTTATCTACAAGAGGGGGGCTGTGTGGCGCTATACACAAGGGGGCTGTGTGGCGCTATCCACAAGAGGGGGGCTGTGTGGTGCTATCTACAAGAGGGAGGCTGTGTGGCATTATCTACAAGCGGGGGCTGTGTGTGGCGTTATCTACAAGAGGGGGGTCTGTGTGGCGCTATACACAAGGGGGCTATGTGGCGTACTCTACAAAGTGGCTGTGTGGCGTGATCTACAAGAGTGGGCTGTGTGTGGCCTCTTTAATTGTTTTTTTAATTTATTGTTATGTTAACTACTTTATATAACTATATTGCTTGCAAAATGTACAAATGGTTTTATGCTCGAGTTACTTAAAAAAAAAAGTGAAAAAAATGACATCTCATTGACTGGTAGAGAGAGAAAACATGGCGAGGGGGAAGGAGATGTCGGGAAAGAAGTTGGGGTCGGGGTGGCACCGCCAAACTGAATCTTTGCCCCGGGTGCAGGTGAACCTAGCTACGTCTCTGGGTACGTTAAATTGTGCGATTAAAAACACAACTTGTCCTATAGAGAAATACAATCATACGATTATGACGACCGAAAAATAAAAAAGTGGTGTGCTTTTGTAAAACGGAGGAGAAAAAACAAAAGTGAAAAAAAACAAAAAAAAAACACAGCGAGAAGCGGTTAATCGATACATGATTATATCTGAATGTTGTTTGATTTGTTGGTTTTATCTATTGGCAATAATTAAGATAGACCCCAGCTCTACCGTATATGAGGAAAGAATCTTTACAGAGGAATTACAAGTAATCACAGAAATGAAAGGTGGAGACAGAATCACAGGGGAGGTAGTCATATGACCTGAAACTTCGACACATGGAATTTTAATAGAACAAATCAGGCAGAATCATCCACACATTAAGTCAGAGAAAGGACAGAGGAGAAGCATTTGCTGAATATTGACCGTGCACTTTAATATTCTTGTATAATCAATCATTGTTACTACTCTACGTTCGCATGTCATGTCTACAAGATGGATTACTGGACTATCACCATAAGAATAATGAAAGATTTCATAATTATTTCAAAAATTACCTGTAACTTCCATCTATTTATTACTGTCATTGGTCCATTGGAACAAGTCTAGTACGCGGAGTTTGAATTAATGCCCTGAGAAGGAATCACAGACACAAATAATTGTAATTTTAACGTTATCTTTTGCTCCTTAATATCCTATTTGTGTAATTTTTCATTCTTGGCATTTCTAGATTGCTTATTGTTGACAGTGTTTGGCAAAAGAACATCAGGGTCTGGATAACTGATGAAAATGACTTGTTTGCTGTCTAAGCAGGAAGATGCCGGCATTTGCAAAGTAATTTGATCCTAGCAATTCATCGGGTGGATGGAGAATGCATGTTAATGTAACATTCACTCATTACCCAACCTTGAATGACAGTGATCTGCCTGTAAACACTGCTTAGTGTATAATATATGAAATCTGAACAAAGTACGGCAATCATTTTGAGTAGTTTTCAGAATAAAAAAAAGTATGCGATCTATTGGTATATACATGCATGAAGCTGTAAAAGTTGACTTCTATATGGATAACATGATTCCAGAGGTGTAACGTGAAGCTCCTGTACCCCAATGCCAAATCTGTAGCAGGGCCACTTAGTTCTTGAATGCCATTTATAGTACTGCTGTATTCTTATGTGAGGTTTCTGGGCTCCTCAGGTATCAGGGCTCAATGTGACTGCACCCCTATAGTTACACCCCTTAAGGTTTTCAATTAGTTTACTAGAGTAACACATGCATACTAGAAACAATAATATACTAAAATATCAAGTTCCATGATCATATGTATGAAGCCCCATTGTAGTACTTGATGTCCAATCTGGGCGTAGCTAAAGGCTCATGGGCCCCGATGCAAAAGTTCTTATTGGGCCCCCCCGCAAACTTCTCATGGCCGATGGTCCGCAGCTTTCAGCTGCATCGCTGAGTCTCCTAAGTGACCCAACAATGCAGCACTAGCAGCCAGAGGCGTCACTAAGGACTTAAAATTTCAGGGGAAATAGCCCCAATACATATGTGTCCACCCAAAAAAATATGTATAGCATATCTATAGCACTACGACCCTATAAACTATGGATAGGATTAGATACATTGGCTCAGCAGACAGTATCACACATGATAGGATTAGATACAGTGGCTGAGCAGACAGTATCACACATGATAGGATTAGATACAGTGGCTGAGCAGACAGTATCACACAGGATAGGATTAGATACAGTGGCTGAGCAGACAGTATCACACATGATAGGATTAGATACAGTGGCTCAGCAGACAGTATCACACATGATAGGATTAGATACAGTGGCTGAGCAGACAGTATCACACATGATAGGATTAGATACAGTGGCTGAGCAGACAGTATCACACATGATAGGATTAGATGCAGTGGCCCAGCAGACAGTATCACACATGATAGGATTAGATACAGTGGCTCAGCAGACAGTATCACACATGATAGGATTAGATACAGTGGCTCAGCAGACAGTATCACACATAATAGGATTAGATACAGTGGCTCAGCAGACAGTATCACACATGATAGGATTAGATACAGTGGCTGAGCAGACAGTATCACACATGATAGGATTAGATACAGTGGCTGAGCAGACAGTATCACACAGGATAGGATTAGATACAGTGGCTCAGCAGACAGTATCACACATGATCGGATTAGATACAGGACTCAGCTCGCTGACATTGCGGCTCCAGCGCTGGACCCAGGAAAGGTAAGAATAATAATTTAGCTTTTTTATGTGTTACTAATTATTTTTGTGTGTTTGTGTTTTATTTACAGGTTCGGTTGTTGGACTTCGGATACGAGGACTTCAATGACAGCGATTTTTTATTCTCAATAAAATGGTTAATGAGGGTTGTGTTTTTTTATTTCAATAAAATATTTTTTTCTATGTGCTTGTATCTTTTTAAACTTTATTATCACCGCCTTAGTAATGGCCGCTGGCTGATTGACAACCTTCATTACTAAGGCGGGGCTTAATGTTAGCCGATGCAAAGGCCAACACTAAGCCCCATTATTACCCCGGTACCCACCGCCACCAGGGGTACTGGGAAGAGCCAGGTACGAACCAGTACACGACCATCTGTAGTGACAGGCAGGAACCGGGGCGGCCGCAGGCTGGTAGTATTAGGCTGGGGAAGGCCAAAAATAGTGGCACCTACCACCCTGGTAATGCTGCCTGCTGCTGCTGTGTTGTATCTCGCTGGTTATGAAAATGGGGGGGGGGACCCGACATCGTTCTTTCCAATTATTATATTTTTTTTTTTAAATGACGTGGGGTCCCCCCCATTTTTCATAACCAGCCAGATACAATAAAGCAGCAGCAGCCTAGCATTACCAGGGTGGGAAGGGCCACTGTTTTTGGCCTTTCCCCTCCTGATAATACCAGCCTGCGGCCACCCCAGTGGCCGACCATCACTACAGATGGTCAAGTACTGGATGGTACCCGGCTCTTCCAAGCACCCCTGGTGGCGGTGGGTATCGGGTTAATAAAGGGGGTTAGTGTTAGCCTCTGCACCGGCTAACACTAAGCCCTGCCTTAGCAAAGGATGCTGTCAATCAGCCGGCGGCCATTACTAAGACGGTAGTAATATAGTTTAAAAAAAACCACAAAGACATAGAAAAAATATTTTATTGAAATAAAAATAAAAACACACAACCCTCATTAACCATTTTATTGATAAAAAAAAAGCCGTCATCGAAGTCGTCCTGGAATCCGACGTAGTCCAACGACCGAACCTGTAAGAAAACACACAAAAAAAAAGATTAGTAACATGTGTTAGGCTTAGATACAGGGCCCATGTGTGATACTGTCTGTGGGACCCTGTATCTAAGCCTACCACAAGGTAGGCTTAGATACAGGGTCCAGCAGACAGTAATCTTATACAGTATAAGATTACTGTCTGCTGGACCCTGTATCTAAACCTACAGTGTGGTAGTCTTATATACAGGGCCCAGCAGACAGGATCACACATGGGCCATGTATCTAAACCTACAGTGTGGTAGGCTTATACACAGGGCCCAGCAGACAGGATCACACATGGGCCATGTATCTAAGCCTACCATGTGATTGGCTTAGATACAGGGCCCAGCAGACAGTATCACACAATCTGTGATCCTGTCTAATCGGCCCTCTACATCGGCCCTCTACATCGTAGGCTTAAAGGGGTTGTGCAATCCCTAAACATTGATGGCCTGTCCTCAGGATAGGCCATCAATAGCTGATGTGTCGGGGTCCGTCTCCCGGGAGCCGGCCAATCAGCTGTTTTGAAGGGGCCGCAGCACTCGTACGAGAGCTGCGGCCCCTTCATTTCACTACTCGCTCACACTGTGAATCGCCGACACCGATTCACAGTGTGACCGGAATGAAGGGGAGAAGCTCTCGTACGAGTGTTGCGGCCCCTTCAAAACAGCTGATTGGCGGGTCCCGGGAGTCGGACCCCGCCAGTCAGGGCTACTAATCTTACCTTCCTCTTCAGTCGCGGCGGAAGTTCTGTCCTCTCGATGTTATGCGCGGCGCATAGCACTGTGACGTCATGACCTCCGCTGCGATCCGGAACCAGGAAGGTAAGTAAAGTCTGTTACTATAGTAACAGGGGCCCGCGGCCCGAGTTACTATAGTAACTTTTTATTGATGTGGTGCGGGGGGCTATGGGCCACCTGGCTTTGGGGGGCCCATAGCTATGCCAGTGGCCATCATTATGACACTCCGTTTGGATGTTTGTAAACAGAAAAGCATGTGGTGCTTTTCTGTTTTCATTCATACTTTTCACTGCTGTTGCGCGAATCACACGCATCCCACGGAAGTGATTTCCACGCACCCATTGACTTCGATGGGTGCGTGATGCGCGAAATACGCACAAAGAACGGACATGTTGTGAGTTTTTCGCAGCGGACTCACGCTGTGTAAAAATCACGCACCTGTCTGCACGGCCCCATAGACTAATATAGGTCCGTGCGACGCGCATGAAAATCACGCGCGTTGCAAGGACGTATATCCCGTTTGTCTGAATAAGCCCTAAGCCTAATGTTTTTATGCATCTTGTACTACTTTTAAGCAATCTTCAAATTTGTGATATGAATGGTGTGGTTTGCTGCAAGTTTCATAATCGCGGCAAAACCGCGCCATTTTTGCCGTGATTATGAAAATCGCGGCAAAACCGCGCCATTTTTGCCGCGATTACGAACATCGCGGCAAAACGCATGGTGAATTAAAAACTTTAAGGCTATGTTCACACGGAGTATTTTGGGGGAGGAATATCTGCCTCAAAATTCAGTTTGGAACTTTGAGGCAGATATTCCTCTCCCTGGACGCCGATTTTCGCGGCAATTATCGCGCCGTTTTTCGCCCGCAGCCATTGAGCGCCGCGGGCATAAAACAGCGAGAAATACGCTTTCTCCTGCCTCCCATTGAAGTCAATGGGAGGTCGGAGGCGGAAGCGCCCGAAGATAGGGCATGTCGCTTCTTTTTCCCGCGAGGCAGTTTTACTGCTCGCGGGAAAAAGACGCCGACGCCTCCCATTGAAATCAATGGGAGGCGTTCTCGGGCCGTTTCTGCCGAGTTTTGTGACGCGGTTTCCGCGTCAAAAAACTCGGCAAAATACCCCGTGTGAACATAGCCTAACAAATCCTACAGGAGTTGGGGTCAGGAGAGACAAGTAAAGAAGAGACAATGGGGGATGCAGGGAGGGAGGGGATTAAGGAAGCGCTCACCAGGACCTGAGAGGTGGACGTGCCTTCTCTTCTGCCGACTCTGCTGCTGCTATACTGTGGTAGAAGGACCTGATCGGTGGGCGTGGCTTCTGTTCCTCAAAGGTGAATCAGGTCACATGGGCATGCTGTCATTAAAGGTCCTTTAGAAAACGGCATCTGTCCAGTTTTAATGAATACCTATATAGAACCAGACCTAACAAAAAACGTTATGGTAAACGTCCACACATGTCAAAGAAGAACAGACAATAAATACCTATAACTGTATGTGAGGACAGATAATAGCACCCCGTAGGGTAAGAATAACACCAAGTACAGCAAGAAATTTGCAAAAAATATACATCCTTTATTACAATAAATACAAGAACATGTTGGCCATCAAGACCTAAAAACCACAAACAATTAAAATATGCAAAGTGGAAAACATAAGGCTACTAACAAATGGCATATACACAATGTTCAAAAAATGCCATGCCGAGTCGTTCTGACAGTCATGCCATAAATGCATGTGTTACAAAAAATGACAGACACCTGGAACTATATCTCCAGAAGAGTATACTAGGACAGAACAGTGTAATAAAGACCCTTGTGAAAATGGTATGCAAGAAGGGCTAAATAGCCAACACTGAGTGATCAGTGTAAATAGAATGGTATAGAAACCAGGATATCACCAAAAATTACAATAGGTCCCAGAAGCCATACCAACCAGTATATTGCATATCAAGCCCAAAAATGAATATCCACCACAAGAGCCCCGACGCGCGTTTCGCGGTAGCTTTTTCAAGGGGTACTAGCTAGTGAGGCGACCTACATTGTATTTGTACTAAGTTGTAAAAGAGGTGTGTTCGAAAGTAGCAAATGGCAGCACAAATCACCAACACAAGACACCTGAAACATATCAGGTGTCATGCATTGCCGAGTCAAACCGAAACATAATTACCCGAACTTTGATCGGTGGGCAGCAAAGCCGGCGCCATTGTCAATATCAGGTACGTCCAAAGAATGAAATGCGCGCATGCGCGTACGCATCATTTCAGAAGCGTCACAAAAGGGAAATGTCATCGCATATAGATGACGTATCGCACCATAGTGGCCATCTTGAGTATGGGCAAGGACAACGATGAAGGATGAAGAATGCGGCTGCGCGTACACAACCACCCACAAACGCCGGGAACAAATGTCAAACATATATGTATGACATGACACGCCATAGTGACCACCATGAGAATAAATAATAGTAGTTAGAAGTCTAATTAGAGGGCAAGAATAGATTTAACATAAGAGTACAATGGGACTATAATATCTACAATTATGAACAGACACATCACATATAATGTCACAATATCAATTCATATATACATCAATACTGAATAGACCACATGTTAAACCATCTATATACATGATACATATAATACATAATATTGGAGGGGGAAGCAGTTTGTATATATAATATTTAATAATTCATAGAATAATAAATTATAATAATAAATAAAAAGTAAAAGTGAAAGATGTGAAAAAAGCGTGCAAAGTGAAGTGATAAATAAAAAATAAATAAATAAAGTGAAACACACGTGACAAATAATACATTTAAAAATGTACACTTCTGTTTATTAGTATTTTAATACATACAGAGATTAGATAAATATACAGTATGTACCCAAAATATAGTGACAAAAAATAATAATATATGAATACATATACGTATGTTTTAATATTTAATGTGTATCCCAAAAAATATACGTGACAAGAATATATATGTAAAAAATATATATATATATATAGTATTAGAAATGAATATGTGTAAACATGATTGTGAGAAATAAATATATAAAATATGTAGAAAAATATATATAAAAATATATAAACAATATAGCAAGTGTGCTAATAAATTTGATAATAAAATATAAAACGTAAAAAAGTGTAATATATATATAGACGTGCAGTATGTGCAAACAACATATACAAATGAGCAACCCATGAAAAAGCTTCCAGATGATAAAAATTAGAAATATTCAAAACGCAATGATAACACATGCATTTATGGCATGACTGTCAGAACGACTCGGCATGGCATTTTTTGAACATTGTGTATATGCCATTTGTTAGTAGCCTTATGTTTTCCACTTTGCATATTTTAATTGTTTGTGGTTTTTAGGTCTTGATGGCCAACATGTTCTTGTATTTATTGTAATAAAGGATGTATATTTTTTGTAAATTTCATGCTGTACTTGGTGTTATTCTTCCCCTACGGGGTGCTATTATCTGTCCTCACATACAGTTATAGGTATTTATTGTCCAGTTTTAATGCTGCTTATGCAGCGTTTTTACATAAGTAACCTCACAAAAATGTGGTGGGGGGACCGTTGGCCCCCCAGGCTTCAGGGCCCGGTCGCAATTGCGACCGCTGCGACCCCTATAGCTACGCCACTGTGTCCAATAAATAAAGGGTAGGGCGAAAGTATAGACTGTAAAGTAAATAACACATAGTGGCCTGCCTACCTACCGTAGGGACAGTGTATGCAACTGCTATGGGACGCATCAGATCCCAGAACTAAACTGCTTCCCCTGTTAGTCATGACTATTATGTAATTGTGCCAACCTGTGGCACCTCTAGTGGGAGCTCACTGCATAAAGATTTAGTGGGGAGTGGGGCTAATTCTAAGTTTTGCATTTCAGTTCTATGATTTCTGTGTAAACCCCTGACCATACAAGATGTGCTGCACAATCCAAGGTCAGCTTTCTTATCATTGCTTATCATTGCTGCATCAACATTACATTGCTTTTATGCAGGGGCGTAACTATAGGAGGTGCAGAGGTTACAGGTGATTTTTGGACCCTAGGGGGCTGAAAGACCAAACTGTAATAATTTATTAATCCTTGTTTTATAATACTGTGTTTATTATGGTATGACTTCACTGTTTTCTCATCCAGGTACTGTGATGTCACTGTGTTTATTATCCCTGTACTGTGATGTCACTGTGTTTATTATCCCTGTACTGTGATGTCACTGTGTTTCTGTGTTTATTATCCCTGTACTGTGATGTCACTGTTTATTATCCCTGTGCAGTGCCATCACTGTCTACCATTTCAGGGGCATAAGTATATGTGGTACAAAGGTTGCAGTTGCACCAGTTACAACTGGTGCTTAAACTGTAACAGTTGTTTACATATTTCCCTATAAATCACTAGTGCACATGAATGTAAGAAACTTTTAATATCTTATTAGAGAAAAAAGCCTCTTTCTCCACTTACCAGGCTCTTCATATCCCCCTCTTCTGCCTCTTGCACTGATTATTCACTCTAAATTTACTGCTAAATTCTGTTTTCAGTGAGACAAAAAAAAGACCGCTCACTGAAGGATCAGGTTACAACAGCAAATAGAAGTCTATGGAGATGGGAGGAGGGAGCTGCTGGTGGGAGACACAGAAAGACTCTGCTGCTTCTACTAAATATTTTACTAGAATCCAGCACTCCTCTGTCTCCCTCCAGCAGCTCCCTCCTCCCCCGTTTTCTCCCCTTTCCATAAACTTCTATGGACAGCTGTTACCTAATCCCTCAGTTAACGGTCTTTTCTGCCTCACTGAATAAAGATTTTAGTAGTGAATTGAGAGTGAATGATCAGTGTAAAAGTGATTAACATATGTTTAATGATTCCATTTTGTATATCTGGTATCCATCTTGTATCTTAACTAATCTATCTTGTGCTTAAGAAGTCATTGTTCCTTTAAGAAAAGTATATTAATGCTGATCTGGTATGTTTCTGAGCTATGTGCCTCTCTGAGTTCTTATCTAAAGTTTGCTACAGACAGTGTGTGTTGACCTTGGGGTTGCAATTCTATGAAAAGGCCTTTCATTGCATTGAAAGGGAGTAAGATAAGACTTTATTCTAGCCCAAATAAAATTGATACTGTTTGTAGCAGGGGATGTGGTCTTTCATGAGAAGGAACAGCTCATAGAGATAGCATTGTATTGCACTTTCAGGTGCAGCCTGACGTAAGCATTTCATTCAGAATTATAATTGTACATTTAAAATGTATTGTATGTCCGTGATTGGCTCAATGTGACTCATTGTATGCTATTGGCTGAATCAGAGTTATTATTATATTGTAAATGATTGACTGAAATCAAGCCTACTCCCTTTTGAAATATATTATTGTAATTGTTTTTGGCGATAAACCTCAGAGGAGTATTTTGGGTATACAAAGCAGTGTCTCTATGTCTCTTACTTCTCTCCACTATATCGATATAATCTATGATTTGGATCTGGATAACTTTCCTGGGAGGGTCCGTCTAAAACGTCAGTCTAAAATATATTTTGGCCATGATTGCATCAACAATCATGCAGAAGGCAGGCGGGGAAGGGGAGAAGAGCCTAATAACTGGAGAAAGAGACATTTTTCACTAATAATATGTATTACAAAGTTTCTTACATTCGCTTGAACTATTGATTTAATGGAAAAATTGAAAGGACGGTTACACTTTAACCCCTTCCCGCTCTTTGACGTACTATTCCGTCATGGTAAGCACATCGTTCGCGCTCCATGACGGAATAGTACGTCACGGGAGGCACGGTCATTTTGGCCGTCCTCCCGACACATACAGGAGCTGTGACAACTGCTGTCTCGTACAGCAGTTGCCACAGCTCCTTCAGCAGGGACCAATCGCGGTGTCTTCGCTGATTAACCCCTTAGAAGCCGTGCTCAATAGCGATCGCAGCTTCTTAGGGTTAAACCACCATCGACGGCCTGCTACATGATAGCGGGCGGCGATGGTTGCTATTGCAACCAGAGGCCTAACAATGGTGTCTGGCTATGCCATCTATGGAAGCCTAGTGGGTCCTGACAAAGTCAGGAACCACTATGCTTGCTGTCAGCGAGTAGCTGACAGCTCTAGTACACTGCACTACGCATGTACTACAGTGTATTAGAATTGCCATCACGGCCTCCTGCCTTCAAGTCCCCTAGTGGGACAAAATAAGAAAGTTGTGTAAAAAAAAAAAAAGTTTAAAACTAATAAAAGTAAAACTCCCCCTTTTTCCCTTATCAGTCCTTTATTATTCATAAAAATAAATAAATAAACTATACATAATTTGTATCGCCGCATCCGTAATGGCCTGAACTACAAAATTCATTATTTATCCCGCGCGGTGAACGGCATAAAAGAAAATAATAATAAACCATACCAGAATCACAATTTTGTGGTCACTTCACCTCACAAAAAATGTAACAAAAATGTAACAAAAAGAGATCAAAAAGTCACATGCACCTAAAAATGAAACTGATCGAAACTATACTACGTTACGCAAAAAAAGTCCTCACACGGCTTTCTTTATGAAACAATAAAAAAATTATGGCTCTTAGAATATGGCAACTCAATAAATGATTTTTTTAATAAAAAGTATTTTATTGTGCAGACGCCATAAGAAATAAAAAAACGATACACATATGGTATTGCCGTAATCGTATCGCCCCGCAGAATAAAGTGAATGTCATTTATAGCGCACAGTGAACGCTGTAAAAAACAGCTCCTGAATTTCAGACGTTTTTGCAAGTACTCGCATTTTTCGCGGCGTCTTTTACAAACGTAATTGGAGCTGTTTTTCAATGGAGTCAATGAAAAGCGGCCCAAAAAACGTCCCAAGTAGTGACATGCACTTCTTTGACGCGGGCGTATTTTTACGCGCGGCCTTTTGACAGCGACGCTTAAAATTACAACTCGTCTGAACAGAACATTGTAAAACCCATTGCAAGTAATGGGCAGATGTTTGCAGACGTAATGGAGCCGTCTTTTCAGGCGTAATTCGAGGCGTAAAACGCCTCCATTACACCTGGAAATAGGTCGTGTGAACATACCCTAAACATCTTCTCTTGTGTCCTTACACTTGTACAAGTTCCATATAAATCTTATAACAAGCCGTGTCCCTCATGTAACATTTGCTGCTTACTTACTGTAATAGACAAATAGATGTAATAGATAACACAGACGTGAATGTTCACTTAGTCCCTGTAATAGATTGTGTCACATTAGCACTAGTACAATTACTCAACTCTTTTATCACATGTTTCGCCTCATCTCACTTAATTTAATACACCACTAATTTTCTGATCATTAATATAGAATTAGGTTGTAGGGCTTTTTTTTTTGTAATGAAGAATTGATTATTATGGAGAAATAATGTCAAAGAATTGTAAAAAGTAAACGTAAATAACTAAACACAAATCTAAAAAAAGGACTGCAAAACATTTCATGGCAATCACAACCAGCTGACCAGAACAAATCCAAGCTTGACAGCATGGGGCCCAGAAATATCAGGCAGTAGCCCCACATGGTTGCTTATTGTATTGCTATAATGCATGATAGTTGTGTTTCATAAAATGATACACAAGACCATGGAAACTATTTATTGACAGGGTCTTTGTAGTCCCCAAAGCATAGGATTGTCCCCCGATAGGGTGAGCCTGTAACTTGATATTGGGTTCAAGATGTCCAGCAATGGACAACCTCATCTAAAGAGCTGCTCGGCTATGTCCTTATCTCCCATAGAATGTATGACCACCTCTCCACTTAGTCCCCATCTGGAATCGGCAGCCGGCTGTGGATATGCCATAAATGTTTGGAGGTGGGAATAACCCTTTAAATACATTTTCTTCTTTGTATCACAGACCTTCAGATATCCATGTTGCATGAAGTGCATACACTGCAGAAACCTAGACAGAGCATGTTCACGGTGTATACAGTATGCAACTTCAATTCTCTTTGTCCTTTCATTGGACTGCAATCCCTACAATACTTCACCAAATAATACATTTTTTAATTTTTGATATACACGCCTTAACATTGAAATTGCAACACCAAGAAGGGAGAACCGTAAGGTTATGCAAATCGAGGAAGTAGCAGGTGTCGCTAAGATTTGTAAATGATAAATTTTCAAGCACCGAGCTCCAATCTGTGGCATGTGGGGGGGGGGGGGGAAATAAAAGGTGTGGGATGAGTGTGCGAGGCCTCCTGTTCGACAACGTGCCAGTTATCGCCACTTGTCGCAATAAGAGGGCGATAAAATACTTGCCATGCGACTCGGCCGAGATGTCAGCACTGCTCAACGTTGCGTGTTCCGGAGGTTGGGAGAACAACAACGAACGGGAATGACAGCAAGAGGTGGGGGCGAACCCCTGCACAAACGGATCATCTGATTGGAAGTATGACCCATTCAGTAGTCCAAGTGAAATTGGACATCACATCCTACGCCTATAGCGGCAACAAGTGTCGACGCAAACCATCAGAAGGCTTTTGCACGACATTGAGCTACGAGTCAGACGTTCGTCTACAGGTGTTCCATTGACCACACGCCACCGCTCTCAAAAGATATCATGGTGCACAGCAGGACGGCAATGGAGGCTGGAATTGAGGTCTATCCTCTGTAGTGATGAGTCCCACTTTTGTCAAGGACGCAATGATAGCCGTAGATTGGTCTGGAGATGACATGAGCAATGGCATGAAGAGGCCTTCACAATGGAACTTCACACCGGTCCTACACTCGGGATTATTGTGTGGGGGGGCATAATGTACGGTAGCAGGACCCCTCTAGTTTTCATTTCAGGTACATTGATTTGGTCGTGGAACCAGTGGTACGACCATTTCTCCAAAGTGTTTCAGAAGCCGTTTTTCACCAGGATAATGCTAGGCCGCATGTTGCTCGTGCTACTGTGAGCAGTCTGCGTGACCTAAACGTGCTACCATGGCCTGCAGCATCTCTGGACTTGTCTCCCATCGAGCAAATCTGGGACGTTATTGGTTGACAATTGCAAAGGGAGCTGCCAGCAGCCAATCTTGATAATTTGCGTGCCCAAGTGCATTCAACGTGGCAAAACATTCCTCAAACAACCATTCATAAACTCATTGATAGCATGCCAAGGCGTGCAAGGGCATGTATTTCTGTGCGTGGCGCTCATACTCGATACTGAATAAATCAAGATGTTTGGAATATTTTGTTTCCATTTTTATATCATTTGCATATCATTAACATGCCTATCGATCTTGTGATTAACACAATTCTAAAACTTTTCCATCTTGGTGTTGCAATTTCAATGTTGAGGAGTGTATGTCTACAAGTTCACCCACTATACAGCCTCCCTCCCCAAACCAGAGCTTAATTGCTGGTTCACTCGAGACAGGAAGATATACTGTACCTCCCGAATCGAATTAGTCAGGATAAGCAGTGTACAGTAGAGTGGACACACAGTGCCAATAGTCTATTCACATCAGCATTGATGCAGAGCTGAATCCATTGTACAACGTATACCACCAGTGCCTTATGGACCCCACTGGCTCATTATGACTTATTATGCAGTGCTATTCTTGCTGCCAAATCTAATGGAATTAGCAACTGAGGCTCTCAATGGAGCCTCCAATGCAAATGTGAACAAAGTCTTAGGCCTCATGCACACGGCTAAGCCTGTAATCACAGCCCGCAGAATGCAAGAATGAAACGCCGTTTTTCCCATTGAAATCAATGGGCAGATGTTTGGAGGCGTTCAGGCCACATTTTTCTTCACATTTTGGCCCTAATAATGCTGAGGATAATCTAAAAAGTTAAGAAAATATAGTCATTACACCAGCATGTACTAAAAACGTCTATGTTTTGACCAGTCATCAAGAAGTCATCAAGCTATAAGGGGTGCAGAGGTAGTAGTCGCGCCCGGACACTGGTACCTAGAGGACCAAAAGACCCCTCTGTCACACTAGGTCAGGGCCGGCCTTAGGGGTGTGCGACCTGTGCTATTGCACAGGGCGCATCACTCCAGCAGGTGGAAGGGGGTGCTGCGCTGGCTACCTTCCCCTGCTTGTGTTTCAGAAGCAGCGGGCCGGTGACTCAGCAGTGCTAGGTCGGCTCCTTGGGGGCGGGGGGCGGGGGGGGGCGGTGCCAAATGAGTTCCTTTTTTTTACAACCTCCTTCCTTGCTCCCTGCCGGACTAAGTAAAAAGGGGGAGGTGGTTCGCGTACAGGCCGCACATCAGAGAGGAGAAATGTTCCTTCTTCTCCTTTGCATTGTGAAGTGAGCGCTGATTGGGGGAGCAGCAGGGGCCTCTGTCTGCTCCACCAATCAGCACAGCCTATACTGCACAGCCACACAGATTCAGCGCCTCCCGCAGCTCTCCTCTGCTGCTGCCACCATGAAGACTCCTCCACGGAGCTCATGACTCCGGTGAGAGCAGCAGCTTTAGTGTAATCCATGTTCATGTATGTGCTGTGTGAGGGAGGTGGAAAGAGGGAGCTACAAATCATGTGTAACAGGATGGTGTTTTTTTTTTGTTGCATAGATCGATATTGTGGGGGAGGGGAGACTTGTGTATAGGTGCTTTATGTGTGGGGGATTCTTTATAGATCGATTTTGTGGGGGAGGGGACATTGTCTAAATGCTATAGGAGTTTGGGGAGATTCTTCACAAATCTATTTTGTGGGGGAGGGGGACTTCTGTATAGTTTATTTTGTTGTGTAGGAGCTTATTATAAATGATATGTGGGGGAGTGTAAGTTGGCTGCAGATGTTATGCATGGGGGTGAAAGGATTCTTTAGAGATAATTTTTTTTGGAGGGGAGCAACTTTCTTATTGGGGTAGGAACACAGAGGGACGGATACACTGCATAAAACTACACAGAGTATCCGTCCTGGAAACCGCAGGGTATTCCACCTGAAAAAAATCGCATTAAATTTTGGTGCAGTTTTTCGGGCGGCATGTCCGCTGCAGAAAGACTGCAGAAATAAAAAAAGATAATACTTCCGGCCGTAGTCATGGCGATGTGTAGTCTCTTCTGATCGCAGTCCGGCCTCCTGGGATGACGCTGTAGTCCATGTGACCGCTGTAGCCTTTGATTGACTGCAGCAGTTACATGGGATGAATCATCATCCTGGGAGGCCGGGCTACGCTCAGAAGAGAATATGCATCGCCATGACTACGGGCGGGAGTAAGAATAAGCTTTTTTTTTTTTCTCATTTGAGATTTTCACGGCGGAATCGCAGCATTTCTACCTCCCATGGAATTCAATGGGTAACTACTACAATACAAGAGCAGCGATTCCACAGCATAAATTGACATTCATCAGATTTAAAAAAACGCACCGCAGGTCAATTTATGTACAGTTTCTATGTAGAGATGAGATTTGTTTTATCTCATCCAATCTGCTGCTACTGTATTATGCTGAAGATTATCCGCAATGGTATCTGTTGCGGAGAATCCGCAGTGTTTACACTACGTGTATTCATACCCTAAGAGTATATTCACATCAGCCATATTGCAGCTTTATTTAATTTTGTGAAAATTGCATCAAACTATGTAGGGGAGCAGGGCTTAGTTATAGTTTGCTTGTGTGTGGGGGATGACGACTTGGCTATAAGGCTAGAATTTTAGCATTAGGACGACATCCGCATCAATTTTAATGTTTCCCTATCAGACATTTTGAAATGTTCGCAAGGTTGCACACAACTTTTTTCTTCCCATAGTGTTATCTAGTTATTGTATGGTGGTGTTATTCAGTGTTTGAATAATACCACCAAACACTGAATAATACCACCATACTGTGACTAGATAATACCACCAGTGTATGGTGGTATTATTCAGTGTTTGGTGGTATTATCCAGTCCCAGTATGGTGGTATTATTCAGTGTTTGGTGGTATTATTCAGTCACAGTATGGTGGTATTATTCAGTCAGTGTATGGCATGTTATCTAGTCAGTATGGTGGTTTATATAGTCACAGTGGTAATATTTAGGCATTGTATTATTATATTAATTTGTGTACAAGGGGGAGGTGGGGGGCTGTATGGCACTGTCTACATGAGGGATGTGGGGGGGGGGGCTGTATGGCACTGTCTACAAGGGGGAGGTGGGGGCTGTATGGCACTGTCTATAGGGAGGCACTATCTGCAAGGGAGGGCTGTTTGTAGCAGCCAGGGGAGTAGGCACATTTATGCATATTGCATAATACTGTGTGGGCACAATTAGAGGACAAAATACTGTGTCCTTGAAGTGGCTATAATATATTATATTATTAAATATTATTATACTGTATGGGGGGCACTAAAGGGGCATTATACTGTGTGGGGGCACTATACTTTTTATGGGGCATTTTTATATGATGGGGTGGGGCACCAAAAGATAATCTTGCACGGGGCACCATCTATCCTAAGGCCGGCCCTGCACTAGGTGACACCAGTATTAAGAATGTTAGATGGGTGGGTCTTGTTACAGATTTTGCATTGAGGTCCATGAGCTTCAAGTCACGCCTCTAAGGCCCTGTTAACATAGTTTTTTGGAGCTTATTTTGACGAGGAAACTGTGTCAGATTCAGCGCCAAAAAATGCCCCAAATCTTCTCCCATTGATTTTAATGGGAGTCAGAGGCATTTTATTCCTGAGCGGTTTTTGTCCGCTTGCGGTAAAAAGAGCGACATGTTCTTTCTTGTGGCGTTTTCCACCTCAAAAACCTTATTGAAATAAATGACTTTTTTCTTTGCCTGTTGAAAAAAAAGGTAAAAATCGCATAACAAAAACTCGTTAAAAAACCCAGTAAAAAACGCTTAAAAAAACACTTCAAAAAACCCGGAGCTGAATTTTCCAGGCAGAATTTTCTGTCTGCATAAAAACTCTGTGTGAATTGACCCTAACAGTCATTAAAGGGGTATTCCCAGAATCTAAAATAATTACCTATCTACAGGGGATAATTGTCTGATCGCTGGGGAGGCCCCACCATCGTGAGAACAGGGATCCCGAGCCCCCTACTCCTCCTCATTGCACACCCTGCAGTGAGGAGGCGCGTGAATGGAGCGGCGATTAATATTATGGGGGAAACCTAACATAGAAAATGGTTATACAGTATGTGTATCGATTGTGGTTGTCCTTCTTTCCACGGTACAAGTAATGTAAGGTATGCTACAAGGCAATGGAAAGCCTGCCGGAAACAGCTTCTGATGCCAACCCTCTCCTGGAGTATAAATGTGAAGTGCTGAGATCAATCAGCGAATAATCTACTTGCATACCCTCCAAATTTCTGAAATACAAAATAGGTACTCCACGCTTTCACACAAAATACACACATGTACGCTGCAGCAGTTGTTTTTTTTCTTACGCCCCCCTTCTTTACTGCCCACGCAACACTATGGACCATCACTAATGTCCTTTTTTACACACTGTCATCTACTGTAAAAATTCATAAAATGCATGCCATTTGTGGACATTTATGGTATAAGTGGTTGTTTCATGTATGTTTATGTATTTTTATTACAGTATGAGGGCACTTTAATATTATTTATAAAAACTTTTTAAACTAGAAAACTGCTCATGTGGCAGGAGTCCATTTTTCAAGAACAAAACTATGGCCACATATAGGGATGGGAGCTTACGAAGATAAAAATGTAAATAAGACCGAGGAAATACAATGCCTTATGGACATGAAGCGGTGTCTTATAATGAGACGTTCAGCTGTATGTCATCACATGATTATAACAGATTTTTATCTACTGGAAGTAGACAATGAAGGTTTCTATAGAATGGCAGCAAGCAGTGTTCTTGAAAACTGAATAATTGATCTCCAAAATATTTTAAAGGGTAACTAAATGTTCAACAAACTTCTGACATGTCATAGTGACATGTCAGAAGTTTTGTTCACTGGGTGTCTGAGTACTGAAACCCCCACCGATCGCTAAAATGAAGCGGTAGGATCGATCGTGTGAGCGCTGAGTCGCTTCGTCTCTGTTCAGCTTTTTTCGGAAAGCCGATGTAGCAGTGTACGGGCTCATAGACTTTCTATTGAGTCCATGCAACAACTAATCGGCTTTCCAAGAAAATTCAAACAGAAAGAAAGCGGCTCAGCGCTCACACGAGCGTTTCTACCGCTTCGTTTTAGCGATCGGTGGAGTTCTCAATGCTTGGACCCGCAGCAATCAAAACTTCTGACATGTCACTATGACATGTCAGAAGTTTGTTGAAAGTTTAGTTACCCTTTAAACATTTTCTTAACTTTTTATTACACAATGGACCCAGCTTCTGTAGTAGACGCTGCGGTGGAAATATGGTAATAAATGGTTTGTTTTGAGTTCTCAAAGCCACTCATTGCAGCAGCTGTCCTGGGCACAGGGTGGTTTTTCATACTGATGAACAATCAACAGGATATCTTATCAGTATATGATGGGGTGGGGGGGGGGGATCAACAAAAGTATGGCCGCATATAGGGATGGGAACTTACGAAGGTAAAAATTTGAATAAAACCCAGTAAATACAATGCCTTATGGACATGGAGCAGCGTCTTTTAATGAGATGTTCAGCTGTATGTCATCACATGATCAGAAATAACTGGACCCTCATCGAACAGCTGCTCCGGCTGCCTACAGGCACCAGATGTCTTTGGTAGAAGCAGATGACCTTCTTTTTGGAGCAAATAATTTTTAGACACATTTATCAATGAAAAATGTAACAAAGAACAGATGTTTATGACTCGCCTAACAAGGGGGCGTGGTTTAATATGCACCAAATTGCATCAACATTTTGGTGTAAAACATGTGGTCTAAAGTAAGCCAACCAAGAGGCGGTGTAAAGCTAGACAGGAGTGTCTAAAGGTGCGCCAAATTTATTATCCAGCCTGGGTCACTGTGATAAATTTGGCGCTAGTCCAATTCTAAGCTGTCTGAATTTAAGACCGTACATGTAAAGCTATGCCAATGTGTTGGAAACAGGAAAAATGGACAAGTGTAAGGATCTGAGCGACTTTCACAACATGCCAAAATGTGATGACTAGACAACTAGGTCAGAGCATCTCCCAAACAGCAGATCTTGTGGCGTGTTCCCGGTATGCTGTGGTTAGTACCTAATAAAAGTGGCCCAAGAAAGTACAACCTGTGAACTAACGACAGGGTCATAGATGTCCAAGACTCATTGATCCGCGTAAGTCGGGATGGCTAGCCCATCTGATCCGATCCAACATTAGAGTCAGGGTATGTTCACACGGCTTATTTTTGGCCATTTTTCGGGCTCTAAACTGACGAAAAACCGCTGAAAAATCGGAAGCAGAACACCTCCAAACATCTGTCCATGACGTTCTGTTCCGACAGGGCATTTATTTACGCGGCTGTTTTGAAAAACAGCCGCGTAAAAAACCGCCCGCGAAAAAGAAGTGCATGTCACTTCTTGAGCCATTTTTGGAGCCGTTTTTCATTGACTCTATAGAAAAACAGCTCCAAAACTGGCCGGAAAAAAAACAGGGAAAAACGTGAGTTGCTTAAAAAATGTCTGAAAATCAGGAGCTATTTTCCCTTGAAAACAGCTCTGTATTTTTAGGCGTTTTTTGCGAAGCGTGTGAACATAGCCTTACTGTTGTAAAAATAGCTAATAAAGTTTTGCTGACTATGATAGAAAGGTGTCAGAGCACACAGTGTATTGCTGCTTGTTTCATTTGGGGCTGCAGACTGGTCAGAGTGCCTATACTGACCCCTGTCCACTACAGAAAGCGCCTACAATTGATATGTGATCATCAGAACTGGAACATGGACCAATGGAACAAGGTGGCCTAGAATAAAGTTCGTAAAGTCCAGAAAGAGAAAAAGGTACACAGCGCCACATGGTGCAAGATAAACCTGATAGGTAAGGTAAATAGAATGCAAAAGGCAGATGCACTCACCTAAATTAGTTGTACTGGCAGGTACAACTCTGGAGTAGGCAGTAGTTAGTAAAACAGTTGCAGCTTTCAATATCCAAAAATCGGCATCATAATTATGGTGCCGCAGGAAATGGCGATTTAAAAAGTACAAAAATGGATATAGGTGGAAAGCGCTACTAATGAAGAATTGATAAGCAGGGTAATAATTGTAAGCGAATTTATTTGAAAAAGCAAAGGCAACACGTTTCAACGCAGAACCTGCGTCTTTATCAGGCCAAAAAAAACCAGGAGAACTTTACCTGCCTGACTGCATTGTGTCAACTGTAGAGATTGGTGGAGGAGAGATAATGCTATGGGGTTGTTTTTGAGGGGTTGGCCTAGGCCCCTTAGTTCCAGTGAAAGGAAAACTTAATGCTTCAGCATGCCAAGACATTTTGTATAATTTTGAAGGGAATTCTTAGATGCTTTGTACACTTTTTAACAAATGTTTTTCTTTTTTTTAAGTCAATGTTTCTGGTGATTTTAAGCAACTTTGCAATTGATTTTAATGTCTCTCTCTCTCTCTCTCTCTCTCTCTCCTCTCTCCTCTCTCCTCTCCTCTCTCTCTCCTCTCTCTCTCCTCTCTCTCTCCTCCCTCCCTCTCTCTCCTCTCTCTCTCCTCCCTCTCTCCTCTCTCTCTCTCTCTCCCCCCCCCCCCCAGAGAGTACACTGGCAGGGTAAAAAGTCAACAGAATCCTTCTAAGAAGCAATGTAGCCCAATAACCAGGGGTATAACTAGGAAACTGTAGCGTACCGTCGTTCCTACTCACCCCTCGGTGGCCGCGGCCATGGATCTGTGAGTGCCGGCCTGCGTCTCCTTGCTGGGAGACGCCAGCATTCACTTCCGCTCCACTATGCAGTCTCCCAAAGGGTGCTTTTTTCTTTTTTTCTTTTTCTCTTTCTTTCTTTCTTTCTTTCTTTTTCTCTTTCTTTCTTTTTCTCTTTCTTTCTTTCTTTCTTTTTTCTTTCTTTATTTTTCTCTTTTTCTTTTTCTTTCTTTTTCCTTCTTTCTTTCATTTTTCTTTCTTTATTTCTTTATTTTTTTCTTTCTTTATTTTTCTCTTTTTCTTTTTCTTTCTTTTTCCTTCTTTCTTTCTTTCTTTCTTTCTTTCTATTTTTCTTTCTTTCTTTCTATTTTTCTTTCTATCTTTCTTTTTCTTTCTATTTTTTCTCTATCTATCTATCTATCTATCTATCTATCTATCTATCTATCTATCTATCTATCTATCTATCTATCTTTTTCTTTTTTTCCTTATTTCTCTCTCTCTATCTCTCTCCTGTTTAGGTTACGTTCCTGCTTTCGTCTTGAAAAAATACATGCAAAATTTGCAGCAAGCCTGCATTGTGTGAACAAGGCTTAAGGGTGCCCATTCTTCTGCAGTGAATCCGCAGTAAAATCTGCATGTTATGTGCATAACATAACATAGCCCATTATCACCCTGGACTATAAAAAGAGCTCTGCTCTTTCACTACTTGTCTGAGCGTTGTTCGTATTCCTCTGTTAGTCTTGCAAATGGTCCTGTAGTCGTATCCTATTACCGTGCCCTGCTACCCGAATCCTGTATCCCGTGCTGTACTTGGAGTCGCATTGTTTTGTATATTACTCCTGCTGTGTTACATCACGTCTGGTGTCCTCCGCCACGTCCTTTATCACCTGTTGCCAAAGATCTCGTCTGTGCCTGCCGTTACTACTGTCTGGACTAACACAGGTACCCTTGTGCTTGGACTATATATATTGACTTGGTACACTGTCGTCTGGCCAGCTGCTATCCCGTTATGGCGGTATGGCCCAGTGGGTCCGCACACCCACAGATCATGACAGAAACTGGGCCACATAGCAAACTTTTGACTGGGCCCCCCTCCCCTGGGTGCCACACACAGCCCACCCTTGTAGATTGTGCCCCCATGTAGATAGTGCCACGCAGCCTCCTGTAGATTGTGCCATACAGCCCCCTCCTGTAGACAGTGCTATATAGCCCCCCTGTAGACACTGCTATGCAGACCCCCTGTAGACAGTGCTATATAGCCCACCCTGAAAACAGTGCTATACAGTGCCCCCTGTAGACAGGGCTATACAGTCGCCCTATACAGCCACCCCTGTAGACAGGGCTATACAGTCGCCCTATACAGCCCACCTGTAGACAGTGCTATAAAGCCCCCCTGTAGACAGTCAGTGCTATACAGTCCCCCTGTAGACAGTGCTATACAGCCCCCCTGTAGACAGTGCTATACAGTCCCCCTATAGACAGTGCTATACAGCCCCAGTAGACAGTGCTATATAGCCCCCCTGTAGACAGCGCTATACAGCCCCCCTGTAGACAGTGATATACAGCCCCTCCTGTAGACAGTGCTATACAGCACCCTGTAGACAGTGCTATAGAGCCCCTCCTGTAGACAGCGCTATACAGCCCCCCTGTAGACAGTGCTATACAGCCCTCCCTGTAGACAGTGCTATACAGCCCTCCCTGTAGACAGTACTATACAGCCCTCCCTGTAGACAGTGCTATACAGCCCTCCCTGTGCACAGTGCTATACAGTCTCCCCATAGAGTGCTATACATCCCCCCTGTAGACAGTGCTAAACAGACCTCCCTGTAGACAGTACTATACAGCCCTCCCTGTAGACAGTGCTATACAGCCCCCCTGTAGACAGTCAGTGCTATACAGTCCCCCTGTAGACAGTGCTATACAGCCCCCCTGTAGACAGTGCTATACAGTCCCCCTATAGACAGTGCTATACAGCCCCAGTAGACAGTGCTATATAGCCCCCCTGTAGACAGCGCTATACAGCCCCCCTGTAGACAGTGATATACAGCCCCTCCTGTAGACAGTGCTATACAGCACCCTGTAGACAGTGCTATAGAGCCCCTCCTTTAGACAGCGCTATACAGCCCCCCTGTAGACAGTGCTATACAGCCCTCCCTGTAGACAGTGCTATACAGCCCTCCCTGTAGACAGTACTATACAGCCCTCCCTGTAGACAGTGCTATACAGCCCTCCCTGTGCACAGTGCTATACAGTCTCCCCATAGAGTGCTATACATCCCCCCTGTAGACAGTGCTAAACAGACCTCCCTGTAGACAGTACTATACAGCCCTCCCTGTAGACAGTGCTATACAGCCCTCCCTGTGCACAGTGCTATACAGTCTCCCCATAGAGTGCTATGCAGCCCCCCTGTAGACAGTGCTAAACAGACCTCCCTGTAGACAGTGCTATATAGCGCCCCCGGTAGACAGAGCTATACAGTCTCCCCATACAGTGCTATACAGCACTCCCTGTAGACAGTGCTATACTTTCAAGTATCACAAAGAGGGACAACCGATGCAGCGTGCAGTGTGTCACAGCAAATTCGTATTCTTTTAAGTCACGCCTCATCCCCGCCCATACACACCTGGTTAAGCCATTGTGCCTCCCACACAGTATAATACCAAATAGCGGCCCCCACACAGAATAATGCCCTCTAGCTGCCAACATACACTATAATGCCCCCAGAGCTGCCACTATACACTATACTGATCCATAGATGCCCCCATACAGTATAATCCCAACACAGATGCCCCCATACAGTATAATGCCCACACAGATGCCCCAAACAGTATAATGCCCACATAGATGCACCAAACAGTATAATGCCCACACAGATGCCCCCATAAAGTATAATGCCCAAACAAATTCCCCCATACATAATGTCCCATAGCTGCTCCATGCAGCATAATTCCCCCATAGCTGCCCCATACAGTATAATTCCCCCATAGCTGCCCCATACAGAATAATGCCCCATAGCAGCCCAATACAGAATAATGCCCCATAGCTGCCCCATACAGTTTAATGCCCCAAAAGCTGCCCCCATACAGCATAATGCACCCATAGGGTATAATGCCCCCTAGCTGCCCTTATACAGTATAATCCCCCCTTAGATGCCCCTAGTATCAGTGCCCTTGTAGATAGTGACACCGTGCCCATGTAGATAGTGCACCTATATAATGCTACAGTGTCTATGTAGCTAGTGCCACACCCGCCCTTGATGATAGCGCCATTGGGACTCCCTCTAAGAGCAGAATCCCCAGCCAGAGCATAGGCCAGGGATTCTGCTCTTAGAGGGAAGCCCCGATGTCACTGTCCATATGTGGACGGTGACGTCAGTGGCTACTCCTTGAGCGGAATCCCAGTTAACTGGCCAGGGAGTCCGCTCCAGGAAGAGCCCCTGGCATCAATTTCCATATAGGGACAGTGACCTCAGGGGTTCCCTCTAGGAGCGGAATCCTCGGCCAGATTATCGGCAACGGGGGTTCCACTCTAGGAGTAGCCACTGACGTCACTGTTCATACATGGACAGTGACTTCAGGGCTTCCCCGAGCACAGCGCTTAAAGTAGCGCTGTGCCCTGGGAGTCCTCGCGAGCGGAAGAGCACCCTCTGCTCCTCCGCTCTGAAATAATTCTGAACAGGAAGCTGATGCTTCTCTGCTTCAGGATTGAGTTTGCGGGACATAGCCCTGGGATAGCGGGACACCGCCCGGACTGTTGGAAGGTATGTGTAGCCTATGGCAGAGCAGGGAGATACCTCCCTGCTCTGTTATAACGTTCAATAGTATCTGTGTCAAAATTGATCGCAGCATTCAAGGGGAAAATGAGTGGGGTAACCCCCCATTGATCGCATCACAGGAAATCCCTGTCATGCAATTGAGGGACATACCTCGTATGGCCGGACATCCAAGGGTCCATTGAAGGGCCGTCTGACTATATTTCATGTTATTAGGACATACTTAGGCATGCCCTTACAATTGCCTGTGTAATATCAGGATAATGTACTAGCATATAGATATATGCCTGTGCATTAAAGTTAAAAAATCAAAAGGAAAAATACCCCTATGGGATAAGAAAAAAGTAAAATTAATTAAATAAACGTCAGTGAGGGGCTTCCTTAAAGACGGAATCCCAGAGCAGCACAGTTTCTAGCATCTGTATATGGACAGTGATGCCATGACGACGGCAGCGTCAGCACCCGGCAGCTGAGTGGGCCCCCCCAAGGGTAGTGGGCCCCCGGCACTTGCCCGGGTTCGCAGGGTGCTAACGCCGGTCCTGCTGTACAATAAAACAAATGAAAACTGCAGCGGAACTGCTTTTTATTTTGGATTTTTGCCAACATAAAAATGTATATAAATTGAACGATAATGTAAATGTACTAATAATTGCCACTTGCATAAAGTACAACTCGTCCCACAAAAAACAAAGTCTCATCCAGCCACTGTAGCCACATCGAACAAAAAATAAAAACGTTATGAGTACCGGGATGCATAGCGGAAAATGTAAAACAAAATATTTCTGTCCTCAAGGCCAAAATTGTCTGTGTCCTTGAGGGGTTAAAAAACACTGCATTTTTTTCAGTATAGAAAATAATGGACCTTATGTACCTTATGTATTAAAACTGAGTGTCCTGTCTGATTATAACTGTATTCATAGACAACTTATTTGCTAACGTACCATTCAACTCCTGTTAACCTATTACTTTCGCTTTAGGATTCTTATCAGCTAATTGTTCTTAAAATGTATAAAATCTAAAAAAAAAGTGGACATGGGCTTGATGCCTTCTTTTTCAATATTCTGTCGCCATCTAGTGGGAAAATTGATTAAATTCATGACCTGTGGATTTCAGTCATTCTTACAAACATTTCAAAAATAATGTGAACCAAAATGCCTATGCTCCTCGTGTGTTACATATTTTGTCTCTGCTTATTTTACTTCTCAAGAAAAGGTTTTAAATGCTTTTGAAAGTAAAATATAGGCTATACAAAGTCAGCGTCGTATCAAAAAGAATATCACGGATCCAAATTTATGCATCCAATGATATGTGAGAATCATGGGTGTTCCTATTCCTTGAAAATACCTGCCACGATGACATCAATGCCCCATGAGAACCCCAATACCTCCCCGACAGCAACAATGCCCCATGCGGCAGCAATGCCCATTGACAGCCACTATGCCCTCTGACAGCTATAATGCCCCCGGCTACTTTCCCTGCTAGTTTTCAACTGTATCTGCGAGCTGAGGTGTCAATGACCGGCTGGGACAACCTGGCACTGTGCCTCTAGTCCTAGTGACGCCACTGATAAGTATCCACCATATACAACAATGCTGCCAGGAATATACAAGAGATTAGATTCATGTCATTTCCATGTCTCTTGTTCTTTAAAACAGCCTGAAAAAAGTTTACCTTCTGGAATTCCCTCATAAACCTATAGTCTCTATTATTGAGAAAAAGACTTTGTGCGTGGATTGGAGCAATCACAAATTACTTAGTGGAAAAAAATTGAAGGAGTTTAATGCTTTGTAGACGTCATCTATAGATGTGGCACCAGACTGGTTTGGATTGAAAATACTTTTTCATTAGTAATCGATCATTATAAACATACATACTGAGAACAGGCTATTACACAATACACAAATACTACATTCATTGTACATAGCATGACAGTATAACATACAGCAGAGGTTTCCCTACACTATATATCACACCACACCACACGCTACATTAACATTCTTGCATACTTAAATACATCTCACACAATAAAGCATTTCATTCAGTTATGTGGGAAAGGGGCTTGGAAGAAGGGGCTAAGGAGGGGAAATCACACGCCTAAAGCTTTCTAGAGAGACAGACACATAAAGGAAAGAGAGGGAAGGAGAGGGGTGGTAATCCTCTTCTTCATTGTCGTCCAAACTGTCCAAGTGTCGCCAGGAGGAGTGCAAATCTTGGGTTCAATCAGGCTGGAAGGTCCAAAGAAGTCAGTGATACAGGAGGCATTGTTTCTTGAACTTACAGTAGACTTCGTGGCACTTATCCATCACAGAAAAATCTAGGAGGGTAGGAGTAGTTGGATAGTCAAGCAAGGAGATCATGGGGAGTTGGTAAAAATCCCAGTAAGTTACTGAGGTCTCCCAAGCATCTTACAGTAGCCAGCTTGTCATCTTTTCTGGCATGTAACTGTAAAGTTAGGCCCCAGTTCGATATGTTGTGCTCTCAAGGTTTGTGCAGTAATGGTTTCAGGACACTCCTTAGGAAATACGTATGCCTAGCAAGATCAGGAAAGAGCATGACTTGCGCTCCTTCAGCTTGACAGGGCCATGTGCATGGCTATTATGGTCTCCTTTTGTAAAAATGAATATGGCAGCCGCATACAATGTCTCAGGGCCTCTGATAAGATTGAGGACAGGGCTCTAGGGACCTGGATGCTCTATCTAGCTCTACAAGAAGACTTTGTGGGGCAGAAGAGCGAACAGCTTCTGTAGGGTAGGTTCTAAATCCTTGTTAGCAACAGTCTCGGGAACGCAACACACTCTAATATTGTTAAGTCAGTGGCAGTTTTTAAAATCTTCCATGACTGAGGTTAAGTTATCCTCCCTATTTAATAGGCATTGTAGGACCTGGTGGAACCTTGGTCCTGATTGAGTTTCAAGTCATTAACCCTGTGCCCAATGTCACGCAAATCACATTTCAAAGAGTGTAGTTCTTGCCTATAGGTATTCCCCAAACATGAGCCAAAGGCCTCTGTCATGTTTTATAGGGATCTATTTTATGCAATTTCCCAGGGATTGCAGTGACCACTCTACATTATCAGGGGTGTCCTCCACAGTGCCGGCATTAGGGGGGCAAACAGGGCAATTGTCAAGGACCCTTATCCCCCTTCCAACCTGGCCTGTAGAAGAAGAGCAGTGGCGCACGCAGGCCCCTTAGACTAAATTGTATCCGCGTCCTTAGGACGCAGATACAATTGACAACTCTGGCAGGCAACGGAGCCATCAAAAGGGGGCACGGTTAAAAAGGGGGCACGAGCACCATTCGATCATTATTACCCTCTGGGGCACTGTGGATGGCGAGTATATTTAGAGGTTGAGGTATAGGTGGGAAGGATGCTGGAAAAGCGAGGAACTCACATGTCTGTGTGTCAAATTCTGCAGATCGTGGCTGGAAGAAGTCAACATAGCGGTCTAGGCCGGATGGAGAAAAAAAGGGACAGTGAACGACTCTATTTAGAGAAGACTTCACCTTGTGAGTCACTGCATGTAACTGTGGTGTAATTACTTATATGGTCTGTAGAGCACCTGTGTAGAACTGGTATCACTATATGGTCACTCTCTGAGGGTAATATTGGCATTTGTACAGTGGTTTTATTCAGTAAAAGTATGGTAATATTATTCAGTCCCTATGTGGTCATGGTGTGGTGGTATTATTTGACCTTGTATAGTGTTATTATTGGCAATATTCCCATTGAATAGGGAGTTGTTTTTAGTAACCGTGTCACGAAGGGTCTGTGGACCCACTGGGCCGTACCGCCTTGGCGGTAATGCAGCTGGCCAACAGGGAGCAGGTGAAAGTCTATATTTCGTATAGATACCTGTGGCAGCTCAGACAGCAGCAGGGCAGGCTCGGCTGGGACTAGGCAGCAGGTAGACGTAAGACGAGGTGAAGCAGGTCAGACGTGGATACAGCACGACACGACTTTGGCATAGCACAGTGCTCGACCAGGAGGGTATGGAATGCAAGGAACAGGAACAGGAACCGGAACAGGTACAGGAACAGGAAACACACTAAGAGGCCATCACATAGACAAACTAGGAAACATCAACAACGCTCAGGCATAGAATCAGGGGGCTGGACTCCTCTTATAATCCAGGGTACTCACGGGTCAAAGTTCATCAAAAGGTCCGGTGCGCGTGCTGCCCTTTTAAGAGCGGGCACGAGCGTGCGCGCGCACCCTACGGGATCCGGCTGAGATGAGTAGACGCGAGCGCTGGCGTCTCCTGAGGAGGAGGCTGGGGCCAGCGCTTGCTGACTCGTGGCTGCGGCTGTCAGGAGGGGATTGGAGCTGACAGCCCGCAGCCACGGACATTACAAACAGTATGCAGGTATTTAATCTCTTTATGATGAAAATATTTGGTCCTGGTATAATGGTATGATTTAATAACTGTATATAGATAATTTTTTGTGGCTTATGAGAGGGGCGACATATGCTTTGGGGCTTGCAACACTCCTGGATGCGCCAAAATCAATACTGCAGCTTTCTGTACACCGCCTTCTGAATTGACTGCGTTGTTTATACAATAAATAAGCATTTGGTTCCTTTCTTTTCATTTTGCCCAGGGCCACACGTTGTCTTAAATCGGCCCTGGTCCTCCACCACAGAGCGAGACAGGCTGCGGGAAAGCAAGAATGATATAGATCCTTATAAGTGTGCCAGGTTCTAACGTGAGGTTTTCTTGAGTCCCCCTTAGTAAAACACAAACGCAGACCACTAAATATAAAACAAGACTTTCACAGAAATGTTACAGTGGCGCAGAATCATATGATTACTTTTTCTTTAACGGTCACAGCAAGCTTAATTTGTTGTGGATTTTCCATCTGGATTTGCGGGTGGAAAATCCATAGCAGAAGACTGTTGCAGTCAAGTGGATGAGATTTTAAAAGTATCATCCATGTGCTGCTGAACGCTTTCTGCACAGAAATCAGAGAATGCTGCATATTTTCGAATCCGCAGCATGCTTATCCTGTTCTGGATGTTCACTGCGAATTTCACCCTTTTCAATATAGAAAGGGTGAAATCCACAACAAAATTGACAGCAAATTCTGCATGTAAGGTGTGCCTATTTAGTAGCGGAAGCACAACAAATCCTCTACTTGTGTTTGGTATGGTAGGGGGGCTGATATGGTGGCTGCTATGCGAGCATTTTACTGCTTGGGGCAGCTAAGAGGGGCCTTATACTGTATGGAGGGCATTATACTGTGGAGGCAGCTATGGGGGCATTATACTGTGAGGGGGCAGATATTATACTGTGAAGGGGCAGCTATGGGAAGCATTATATTGTATGGGGAGCATTATACTGTGTGGGGGCAGCTATGGGGAGCATTATACTGTTGGGGCATTCTACTGTGTGGGGGAAGCTATGGGGAGCATTATACTATGGCGGCAGCTATGGGGGCATTATACTGTGAGGGGGCAGCTATTATACTGTGAAGGGGCAGCTATAGGGAGCATTATATTGTATGGGGAGCATTATATTGTGTGGGGGCAGCTATGGGGAGCATTATACTGTTGGGGCATTCTACTGTGTGGGGGAAGCTATGGGGAGCATTATACTATGGCGGCATTATACTGTGAAGAGGGAAGCATGAGGAGCATTTTACTATCTGGGCATTATACTGTGTGGGGGAAGCTATGGGGGCATTACACAGTGAAGGCAGCTATGGGGGCATTATACTGTGTGGGCATCCATGGGGACTGTTGGGCAAAGCGGCTGGGCATAGGCGCGGGCAGTGGTCTGGTGGTGTTGGGCATCCCAAGCTGAATTCTTGCACCAGGGCCCATGAGCCTTTAGCTACACCCCTGATGCTATTTGTGGTGGAGTTTACCTCCCATTGAATTCAATGTGGAAAACCCACAACAAATATGCAGCGTTTATGCAAATACAATTGACTTGCTGCGGAATAAAATTCTGCACCGCAGGTCCATTTCTGAGCGTTTTTCTGCTCAGTATTTACGCAGAGTGTGGATGAGACTTATTTTATCTAATCTACTTTGCTGCTACTGTATTATGCTGCGGATTTTCCACAGCATAATACAGGTAAAATAATACAGGTATACGTCGTATTTACGCAATGTGTGAACTGACTCTAACTCCAGCCCTCCAAGCCCCCCACCGGCCCGCACCGCCTGTCCCTTGAAAAATTTTCTTGCATCAAACTAGTCCTCGGTGCAAAAAAGGTTGGGGACCACTCCCTTAGATGGTTTTCTCAGGAGTCCACATTTGTGTCATTTAAACTCAATATCGCTATCACCTATATAGCCAGATAGTTTGGCTAGACCATTTGAAAACACAGAAGGGAGTACCTTTAATGGCATTGCAGCATGTAGGGATTTGTGGTTTCTAAATTAGAAGATTTAAGGTCAAAGAATAGACTGTGCATTTCTGTGTGAAAGGACATTCCTTTATGGTAAATTTCAGGATGAACTGCTTGATAAAGCATCATATAAAAGCAGGATTTCCCAGGTTGTCAAAATTCTAGATCCAATAAATCCTTTAGTCCTTCTAGATGTTACAATTAGGATAACAATTTTAGACATAGGGAAGGGAAATGAGAAGAAACAAAAATGGAAAGTTATCCTGTTTCATAAACATTCAGCAGACTTGCGCCAAAAATGGGGCAAACAGTGATGACAGGAACCAGATGGGGCAAAAATAAAATTCCATGGTCTCCCCTCAACTCTCACCAGTCAGAAAGAACATCTACTTTTTAAGCTGCCTGCTCTTTCTTGGAGACTTGATCTTTGATACCAGAAATCTCTTTTATGGAAACAGGCTCTAAATTCCTGTCCCCCTATGGGAAGTAGTGTTTTCATTATTCTCTCTATCCAAGGGGACTTTTTAAAAAAAAAAAGCTTAAATCAGTATTTCAAATACCAATACTAAAAATAAAGACCATAAGATCAACAATAAACCTGCTCTTTAAAAATTTGGCATCTGTCCATTCCAATATTACTTTCGACCTCATATCAATCACCATTCCCAACTCCATTTAGGATCTCTATGGTTCCTAGAGTTTTCGAGGTAAAAGCTGAAATTGCTGCCCATATCAGAGACAAGGACATTGTTTGTTCCATACATGAACAGCTTTCTGATAGCCAGGGAGTCTGCAAGGAAAGTCTTAGAACGCATTTCGATTGTTCAGAGAATTCTTGCCAGACAAGGATGACAGATGAATCTAGAACAGGTCACACATAGAGAGCCTCATTGTTCAGGGAGTCTGGGATCTTTCCATTATGGTCTTTCTTTCTCCATCAGAAGGAGTTATTAGCTATTTTGAATGCATCTCTGCAGATGATACTGACCACCTCAGGTCATCATTTAAAGATCTTGTCGGACAATGTAACTGCAGTTTCTCATACCAACAAAAATGTACGTATTGTACAAGGTCATCAAGCTTGATGAAAATCTCAGCCTAGATTCTCTACTTAGCAAAGCGTTAGAACAGCAGCTGGCACACCTATGAGAATAGTGTTTAAATCAAAAGATTTTCCAGAAAAGTAACAAGTTACGGGGATCCTCACAGATAGACTTCTTTGCATCAAAACACAATCGGAAAAACAGTAATTTACTCTCTAACTCCAGCAGATGTTCCTACAGGAATAGATTCTTTCTCACATGAATGGAATTCGAACTAGCATATACCTTTCCTCTGCTAATAAAATCAGGGAGAACAGTGATAAAGTCAATTTGGTAGCCCCCTTTTGGACAATAAGAGCATGTTTCATATTATTAGGGCTCATGCACACGACTGTTTATTTTCAGTGTCCTATCTGTTTTGTTTTTTTTGCGGATAGGACCTCAAACCACTCACGTCTATTGAGCCATTTACACATCTATTGTTTTTGCAGATCCATATGTCCAAAATTATAGAACATGTCCTATTCTTGTCCTTTATTTCGTTCCATTTCTCCCGTTCTGATCTGTGGGTCCGTGAAAACAATGAACAGCACACGGAAGCCATCCTTTGCTTGGAAATCCCCTCCAGACCATGTGATGCTTCAGTGTCCTACTTCCTTATCCGTACGAAACGTACACAAAAGCAGAACGGAACATTTTTTGCAGACCGCTTAACAGACACGGTCGTGTACATGATGCCTAAGGCAAACTTTCAACAGCACACCTGTAGGTTCTACAATAGACCAAGGATCTTCTCCAATTTATCATCCTCAAGTACAGAATCCACCCATGTTTTGAGAGAGGAAAAGCCTAAAAAATAGGGGTTTCTTGGGTAAAGTTATTTCCACTTTGAATTGTAATAGACTCTGTAATGTAAAAAATGTGTTATAGAATTTGGAAATCTTTTATGAAATGTTTTAAGTCCAACTTAGATGAATTTTGGATTTCCTCTTAGGTCAGGTCCACACGAGCGTATTTGTAAACATCTGCAATGCGGATCTGCAATACGGATGTATTATGGAAGATATTACATCCGTATGTCATCAGTAGAGTATTTAATCAATATTGCATCAGTATTAGAGTTTAGTATTACTCATGGTTTTTTTTATGTCATTTAATTATCTAGCTAGAAGACAGCCCCTTTAACCCCTTCCTGCTCAATCACGCACAACTGTACGTGATGTGATGGAGCGGGCTCAGAAGCTGAGCCAGCGCCATCATCACCATATGTCAGCTGTATATTAAAGCTGACACCCTGCTGTAACGTCCAGGACCGGAGCTAGCCTCCGATCCAGCCGAATAACCCCTTAGATGCAGCGATCGAAAGCGATCGCTGCATCTAAGTGGTTTTTAGCCTGTCAGCACCTTTCTAAAGGCTTTCTATCAGGGCCAAGAAGATGGCGCAGGGTCAGAAGCTGAGCCTGCGACATCAGCCGCGTGTATCAGCTGTTTGTCACAGACCAGAGTTAGCCTCCAATCTGGCCAATTAACCCCTTAGATGTAGTGATCAAAAGCGATCGATGCATCTAGGAGGTTAGATTGCACTCAATGGTTGCTATGGCAATGATCGGCACCCACTGTAGTAACCGGAGGCCTGACAATGGCCTCCTGGCCTGCCTATTATGGAAGCCTATTAGGCCCTGCCCAGAAGCGAAGCCTAATAGGCTTGCTGTCAGTAAATAACTGACAGCTCTAATACACTGCACTATGTAGGTAGTGCAGTGTCCTAGAATAGCGATCAGGGCTTGAAAAAAAGTTAAAAGAAAGTTAATAAAAATAAGTTTAAAGTTAAAAAAAAACTGCCTGTTTTCCCATAATAAGTCTTTTATTATAGGAAATAACTGAAAACATTTTAAAAAAGTACGCATTTTGTATCGCCGCGTCCGTAATGACCCAAACTGTAAAGATATTACTTTTTTTCCACATGGTGAACACCATAAAAAAAATAAAAATAAAAAGCAATTCCAGAATCGCTGTTTTATTGTTCACCGCCCCTCCCAAAACAGAATAAAAAGAGAACAATATGTTGCATGTACCCCAAAATTATACCAATAAAAACGACAGCCTATCCCGCAAAAATCAAGCCCTCCCACAGCTTTTCTAATGGAAAAATAAAAAAGTAATGGCTCTCAGAATATGGTGGCACAAAAAATAAAGGATTTTTGTTTTTTTTCAAAGTGATTTTATTGTGCAAATGCTGTAAAATAGAAAAAAGCAATCGTATCGACCAGCAGAATAAAGTAAATATGTCATTTATAGCGCACGGTGAACGCTGTAAAAAAATAAATAATAGAAAACATTGTCAGAATTGATGGTTTTTGGTTACCTTGCTTGCCAAAAAATGGAATAAAAAGTGATGAAAAAATTGCATATACCTCAAAATGGTAACAATGAAAACTACAGATTGTCCCGCAACAAATAAGCCCTCACACAGCTCCAATGGAGAAAAAAAATTAAAAAGTTATGGCTCTCAGAATATGGCGACACAAAATGTACAGAGCGTTCCAAAAGGGGGATAAGATTGGGCACCATTTATCAGTGCGACACTGACCACACATCTGCAGATTCTTATTTATTTACCGCATTATTATGGCCTCTTATTATGCCCTGATGTACTCCGCACAGCTTACACATGCCCCCACATTATAAACTGAAATACCAGTAAAACCCCAAACAGAACTACTACCAAGCAAAATCTGCGCTCCAAAAGCCAAATGACGCTCCCTCCGTTCTGAACCCTACAGTGTGCCCAAACAGCAGTTTATGTCCACATATATGGCATCGCTATACCCGGGAGAACCCGCCTTACAGTTTATGAGGTATTTATCTGCAGTGGCACAAACTGGGCATCACATATTGGGCACTAAAATGGCATATCAGTGGAAAATTGAATTTTTTAGCTTGCGCCATCCGCTGAGCTTTCATTTCTAATAAAACAAACCCTGTATTGTCAAAATACTCACTACACCCCTTAAAAAATGCCTTGAGGGGCGCGGTTTCCAAAATAGAGGTCAGTACTTAGGGGTTTCTTTTACTATTTGACCTCAGAGCCCTGCAATTGTGGGTCAATGCTACGAAAATCACCAAAATAGGCCAACAAATGCGTGTTGTGTTCTTTCACTCCAAAGCTTACATACATTTTTTGTATGTAATTGTGCCACATGTCGATTTGCATATTTGATTTCTATGATGATGTCACCTCCCTTATATGTACTGGACTTTGCACTTTGTTTAATTGCTTAAAAAAGACACACACTAGGGTCGAAACTTCGCTGTGATGCTGAGATAACCTTCTTGTGCCTTTTTGATACCTTCATTACAAGTGTGCTGCAGTTTGCCTTCTCTTGATGTTTGCTTGGAGTTGTCAGGGTACGACTCTCTTACTGCGTGCACTGGATGCATGAAGCATTGGTAGAATTACCTTCCATGAATATTGGGACTGTGATGTGCTGCTGGTCTCCCTTTCCTCTATGTTTCAGCCTGTAAGCTTGCACTCACCAATAATGGATACAAATAATGGTACCAGGGGCGTAGCTAAAGGCTCGTGGGCCCGGGTGCAAGAATTCAGCTTGGGCCCCCCTACCCCTCCCCAACACCACCATCACCAGACCCCTGCGCGCGCCTATGCCCAGCTGCCTTGCCCAACAGCCCCCATATTATAATGCCCCCACACAGTATAATGCTCCCATAGCTGCCCCCACACAGTATAATACCCCCATAACTGCCCCATACAGTATAATGCCCCCCATAACTGCCCCATACCGTATAATGCTCCCCATATCAGCCCCCATTGTATAATGCCCCACATAGATGCCCCCATACAGTATAGTGCCCCCCATATCAGCCCCCATATAGTATAATGCCCCCCATATCAGCTCCCCATACCGTATAATGTCCCCCATATCAGCTCCTCATACAGTATAATGCCCCCCATATCAGCTCCCCATACAGTATAATGCCCACCATATGAGTTTCCCATACAGTATAATGCCCCCCATAGGAGCTCCCCATACAGTGTAATGCCCCCCATATCAGCTCCCCATACAGTATAATGCCCCCATATCAGCCCCCATACAGTATAATGCCCCCATATGAGCTCCCCATACATTATAATGCACCCCCATATCAGCCCCATACAGTATAATTCCCCCATATCAGCCCCCCATGCAGTATAATGCCCCCCATCTTATCAGCCCCCCCATACAGAATAATACCCCCCCGCCATATCGGCCCCCCATTCAGTAAAATGACCCCCGCCATATCAGCCCCCCATAAAGTATAATACCCCCATATGTGCATAACAGAAAAATAACATAATTACTTACCTATCCCCGTTCCCACGCCGGGTGGAGGATCCTTGGCATCCTCCGGTGTGTGCTATGAGTGACTCGGCGCAGACAGGTGCGATGATGTAGCTATATCACACCTGCCTGCGTCGGGCTGCTCAGGGAACAGTGAATGCTGGAGCAGGGAGCCATCAGCTCCCTGCTCCAGCATTGAATGGAACCGGGACCTCGGTGAGTGACTCGTGACCCCCCAGAGGTCTTCGCATGACCCCCCCACGCGACCCACAATTTGTAATGTATTGTGTTGTATTGTGCAGTTTGCAGTGGAGAGAGGAGGGGGGGGGGCCTGTAATTTACCGGGCCCTACCCCTCTCCACCGCAAACACAGACAGCACAATACATTACAAGACAACACAATACAACACAACACAATACATTACATTGCAATACAGACTCTGCAGCTCACCTGGAGTCCTCCGCATCGGCTCTTCCACACTGGCTGGAACGCCCCTTACGTGATGTTATGATCACATGATACACTAAGTGTACCATGTGACCGTAACCAGGAAGTGCCGGCTTCACGGCACAGAAAGTTTATTTAATCAGCATTCTGTATGGCAACGGGGCCCCCGTGGGCCCCCCAGGCTTAGGGGCTTGGTTGCAACTGCGACCGCTTTGAACCCTATAGCTACGCCACTGAATGGTACTTTACAAACGACTTCACCTAATACCTTTACCTACAGCAATGATGATATTACACGTATTTTGAGTAGAGCTACGGGAGACAGTAGCTTTTTGAGTAATACAACTGTGGACATAGTCCAAAGAAAATGGGAATATGAAAAGAAACAACTAATTACATTTGAGCTGCACTTATCTACCTTGTGCGAATATTACAAGGTACAGAGATTACCTCGAGGACTTCGTTCGCATTTAAGACCAATTTTATTCCAAAATAATGCTATGTTTTGTGAGAAATTTCAACATATTTCCAACAGATACTCTATGGATATTATCCTCCTGAACATGGAATTACTGCAGAAAGAGATCTCTGAGAGTATAAGAAGGTTTGAGGATCCTGTGCCTCTGAACAACTGAAATTAATGATGTCTAATCAGGACTGTTCCACCTTACAAGAAAAGGTATTGGTGAGCTTGTCTAAACATCGATCTAATATCAAAATAATGAAACGACAGAAATGGTATAGGGACCTAGAAGTTTACAACAAAGGTTTTGTTTATAACTGGCAATCCTCGCTTGATAAACAGGGAGGCCGCCCGACGAAAAGATTTCAAAGAGGGGGGAAGAGACAAAAAGGCCCTATGATCAACTTTACTGAAACAGAGTCATCTGATGAACCAAGCGGAAGCTCCTCTTTTTTAGGACAAAGATCGACATTGAGGAGAAAAATCCCAAATACAACAGACGGGGAGGACGTAAACATTACAGATGGCGAAAGACCCAGGATGACCAGATCGAGGAGGTTACCGACTGGCGTGGATACACAAACAAGATTGGGTCCGGAGAAGGACTTGCACAAACGAGGTATACACAAGAACAGCTAGTATAGACCATGATAGGGAGATTGACTCAGTTAGACGGATTTTGCTAGATTCGGATTTAGATTCGGAGGGTAAGAATTTTCTCTTGTCATTACTTGAATTAGTCAAGTCAGCAGTCTTCCCCATGATTGTGTAGCCTACTGAACTAGACTGTTGGATCATTTAAAGGCTTAGGAAACCTTTGCAGGTGTTTTGTGCTGATTAGAGTGTAACACCATGAGTCTACAATCTTCAACTTTTACCCAACATTCTAATTTTCTGTGAGACTAAATGATGGGTTTTCAATAATACGGAGTAATTCTTTTTTATTCCAGGACATCTACTATATACAACGTAGAGGATCTGCGATGGGGTTCAATGTGGCCCCATCGTATGTGAATATTTTTATTGGAAAGTTTGAGCAGGATTATATATATACCCATTCAGCCATTATCAATTTATGAAGGGCTGGATGCGGTATATTGATGACATTTTCTTCTTATGGTCAGGTATGGAGGAATACCTCAAGGAGTGGCTAAACTATCTGAATGGTATCAATGGAGAATTACAATTCACCCTGGTTTATTCCAGGGAGTATATAAAATTTTTGGATACCAAGATTTATTTGCAGGAGGGTCGTCTGGTGACTGACCTTTTTGTCAAACCTACTCACAGGAATAGTACATTTGAAAGTCAACATCCCAGACATATGATTGAGTCTGTTCCTTTTAGTCAACTTCTAAGAGTGAGGAGGATTGTGGCTGAGGAGGATATGGTTGATGGACGTTTCTTTGAACGGGGTTACCCTCACAGTTTGCTACGCAGGCTAGAGGTAAGGTTAAATCCTATACAGGAGATGAGACATTGATTAAGAGACAAAAAACTGACCGTAATCCAAGAATTCCTTTTGTGTCCACTTTTTCAAATACGAGTAGGGAGATGGGTCGGATTCTTAATAAGAACTGGTCGATCCTACCACACACATTTCCGGATGTTGTGGAATGTAATTCCCCACTATTAATGTCTTTTAGGAGATCGAGAAATTTGAAAGATCGGTTGATTAAAACGGGCACTTTGGGTTCAAAGATCCCCCTTCATAAGAAAACGGGTTGTTTCCCATGTATGGGTTGCTGTAACTGCAACAGCATGAAAAAGGAAAATAGCTTTGTGTACCCAAGAACGGGTAAATGCTATTCAATCAAACAGTACTATACATGTAAATCAGATTATGTGGTCTACCTGCTACAGTGCCCATGTGGGTTACTGTATGTTGGTAAAACTATTCAACAGTGTGGGAGCAGACTGAACCAACATAAATACACCATTTGTAAAATCAAGTTGGATCTGCCTGTTCCATTCCATTTTGATAGTCATCAGCATAATGTTTCTCAGTTAAGATTTAGGATTATTGATGGTATTCCAGTACTGCATAGAGGAGGTGATAGGGAAGCAATGTTGAGGAGACTAGAGTTACGCTGGATATATGAATTGGATTGTTTGGAACCAAAAGGGCTAAATTGCGAATTTAAAATAGGTTCTCTTTTCTAGTTATCCACCCTAGATGTGTTTATATTGGATTGCTGTAGGATGGTTTCTAAAAGTGCTTAGTAACTTAAGTTGGGACCTAACGGATAATTTTGAACAGCATGGTTTGTTATGCTGTTTTTATAGTGCTATTTTTATCAACATTTTAATAAAATACTTTTTTCTTTTTCTTTTTAATGCAGATTATACTACAATTGCAATCTATTTGTAAGGATGGTGTCCCGGACTGAACTTTAGTATAAGTCTGCAAATGATGTACATTTCCCTGCCATGTAAACCTCCCCCTTGAGGGGTTATAACTGAAATGTCATATTAAGTAGGAATATTGTAATGACGGGGTAAGGAGACGGACAGGTGAGCCCTAATCTACCCGCCACTCAGTACCTGCCTAGTTGCACGACCCATCTTAGGTGACGGCGTACAACTGGGCGACGGTCCCTACGCTTAATACGTGTACGAAAGACTAACAGACAAGGGTACACAGAAGCTACGGGAAATGGGGCAGTGCCCACGGCAACACCGCGAGCAACAAGAGTAGTGAACGAGCTAAGTCAAAACAGGAGTGTACGAGGTACCAAATGCAGAGCAGGAGAGTAGTCAGTAAAGCCAGGGTCAATATGAAGCAGAGGTTAGTAGTACAAGCAGGAACAGCAGAGCCAGGAAACCAGAAAGAATCACAGGCAAGGAAGAGCAGGAAATGAAGATATTAATAGACAGAGGGTGGGAGATAGCTCCGTCTGACCAGGCTGTGACAGGTTCTCCCACTCCTCAGCCTACCAGTCTGAGTGGTAGCAGATCGAGTCACTCTATCAGACCTAGGAGCAGATGCAGACTGATTAACCACGGGCGTCGACACAGAAGCTGTGTCAGGCAAATCCTTTACAGTACCCCCCCCTTTTATGAGGGGCCACTGGACCCTTCCTAGATGGACCTGGCTTATTGGGGAACCGAAGATGGAACCTCTTGAGCAATACCCCAGCGTGAACATCCCGGGCGGGTACCCAAGCACTCTCCTCAGGCCCGTATCCTCTCCAATGGACCAGGTACTGCAGGGAGCCTTGGACCATCCTGCTATCCACAATCTTGGCCACCTCGAATTCTACCCCTTCAGGGGTGAGAACAGGAACCGGAGGTTTCCTCGAGGTAGCCAAGGATGGGGAGCAGCGTTTCAGGAGGGAGGCATGAAACAGGTTGTGTATTTGAAAAGACGGGGGTAACTCCAGCCGGAAGGAGACAGGGTTAAGGACCTCAATGACCTTGTACGGCCCTATATACCGGGGAGCACATTTTTTGGACGGAACTTTAAGACGCAAATTTTTTGAAGATAGCCACACCAGATCCCTGACCACAAACAAGGGGTTAGCAGAATGTCTTCTATCTGCCTGAGTCTTTTGTATGCTCTGGGACACCTCTAGGTTCTTCTGAACCTGGGCCCAGACTGTGCACAGTTCCCGATGAACTACATCTACTTCGGGATTGTTGGAACCACTAGGTGAAATGGAGGAGAACCGTGGATTAAACCCAAAATTACAGAAAAAGGGGGAGACCCCCGACGAGTTACTGACCCGGTTATTAAGGGAAAATTCGGCGAGGGGAATGAAGGAGAGCCAATCATATTGACAGTCGGTGATAAAACACCTTAAAGGAACAGTGTCACGACCAACTTTTTTTTTAATATGTTATGTGTTTTAGTGTGATAGATCAATAAATTTTATTAATGTATGTTGCTGTGTTGTACTTTTTACGTTTTTAATTGATTTACTTCTCTATGGGGGCTGCCATTTTTGTTTCCATTACTGTGTGTGTCGATTAACGACACACACAGACATGGAATACGGCAGCCACAGTCCCATAGGGACTGCGAACGGCTCCCGTCCCATTGACTGCCGTGTACGGCGTCTGTGTGGGAACTGCGCATGCGCCGCTCCCACACAGTCCTATTCGAAATTGGCGCCGTCCGGCGCCATTTTCCTGTGGACCGGAAGTCGCGGCCGGACAGTAATATTACTACTTCCGGTCGCGGCTTCCGGACTTGTGCACATGGAACAGCGGCAGCAAACGGTGCGGACGGGCCGGAGGGAGCCGCGGCGGCAGGAGCAGGTAAGAGATTTCAATGTATGTTCGTGTTTACTACTGTATGTAAACCTACTACGCTGTGTGTTAGCTCAAAAAATGGCGACACACAGTGTAGGAGGTTACACCGTTCAAACCCCTCGTTTATCCCGGCACTAGCCAGGATAAAGGAGGGGGGGATGCTGAGAGCTCACTAGAGCGAGAGCTTTTAACCCAATGTTGCAATGCTGCAATTTTGGGAAATAGCTCCATCTAGTGACCAAAAATGGGTAGTATTATAAATTAGAATTAATTTATAATATTTCCTGACTATTTCCTGACTCGTGAAAAAAATAAAAAAAATTTGAACAATGTTTAATCACCCACACACTAAATGTTTAATTAAAAAAAAAAAAACATGTTTTTCGGGCAATACCATGCCTTTAAATATTGTTCTAGAGACTGATTAGTCCTCTCAGTTTGGCCATTAGTTTCAGGATGAAAGGCCGAGGAGAAGGACAGATCAATCTCCAGCTTTTTACAGACAGCTCTCCAAAACAATGAAACAAATTGTACCCCTCTGTCAGAAACAATATTAACAGGAAACCCATGGAGACGCAGGATGTGTTTGACAAACAAGGTAGCTAACGTCTTGGCATTGGGTAGTTTCTGGAGGGGCACAAAGTGGCACATCTTACTGAAGCAGTCTACTACAACCCACACCACCGACTTGCATTGAGATGGAGGCAGATCGGTGATAAAATCCATGGAGATATGGGTTCAAGGTCTCTGGGGAATGGGCAAAGAACATATAAAGCCCGCTGGTCGGGACCAGGGAGTCTTGGACCTAGCACAAATTTCACAAGCGGCGACGTAGACCTTAAAGGAACAGTGTCATCACAAATTTTTTTTTCATATGTTAAAGATGTTAGTGCTTTATTAAAAACGTTTATATTTATTTGTGTGTTTGTGTTTTACTTTTTCTTATTTTTACACTTTTTCTTCCCTATGGGGGCTGCCATTTTTTGTTCCATTTCTGTATGTGTCGATTAACGACACATACAGACATGGAATACGGCAGCCACAGTCCCATAGGGACTGCGAACGGCTCCCGTCCCATCCACTTCTGTGTACGCCGTCTGTGTGGGAACTGCGCATGCGCCGCTCCCACACAGTCCAATTTGAAATTGGCGCCGTCCGGCGCCATTTTCCTGTGGACCGGAAGTCGCGGCCGGACAGTAAGATTACTACTTCCGGTCGCGGCTTCCGGACTTGTGCACTTGGACCAGCGGCAGCAGACGGAGCGGACGGGCCGGAGGGAGCCGCGGCGGCAGGAGCAGGTAAGAGATTTCAATGTATGTTCGTGTTTGTGTACGTTTACTACTGTATGTAAACCTACTACACTGTGTGTTAGCTCAAAAAATGGCGACACACAGTGTAGGAGGATAGACCGTTCAAACCCCTCGTTTATCCCGGCACTAGCCAGGATAAAGGAGGGGGGGATGCTGAGAGCTCACTAGAGCGAGGGCTTTTTACCCAATTTTGCAATGCTGCAATTTTGGGAATAGCTCCATCTAGTGACCAGCAATGGGAAATATTATAAATTAGAATCTAATTTATAATATTTCCTGACTCGTGAAAAAAATAAAAAAAAATTGAACAATGTTTAATCACCTACACACTAAATGTTTAATTAAAAAAAACAAAACATGTTTTTCTGGCAACACATTCCCTTTAATGTCTTTAGGCAACTCAGGCCACCAATAGTTTCTAGCAATGAGGTGCTTAGTATCCAGGATGCCTGGATGGCCAGATAGTGCAGAGTCATGATTTTCCCTTAGTACCCTTAGTCGGAATTGCAGGGGAACATACAGCTTGTTCTCAGGAAGGTTCCCAGGAGCTGAGCCTTGATCAGCTGCAATTTCGGAGACTAAGTCAGAATCAACAGAGGATATAATTATACCTGGGGGCAAAATACAAGCAGGATCTTCCTCTGAAGGAGGGCTGGCCATGAAGCTACGCGACAGTGCATCAGCTTTAATATTTTTAGACCCAGCCCTATAGGTGACCACAAAGTTAAATCTAGTAAAAAAACAATGCCCATCGAGCTTGTCTCGGGTTTAGCCTCCGGGCAGATTCTAGGAAAACCAGATTCTTGTGGTTGGTAAGGACAGTTACCTGGTGCCTAGCCCCCTCCAAGAAGTGGCGCCATTCTTCAAATGCCCATTTAATGGCTAAAAGTTTGCGGTTGTCCACATCATAGTTACTCTCAGTGGGCGAGAACTTTCTGGAGAAGTAGACACAGGGACGGAGATGGGTGAGGGACCTGGTACCCTGGGACAAGACAGCACCCACTGCCACCTTGGAGGCGTCAACCTCCACGATAAATGGCTCCATTTGGTTAGGCTGAATCAGCACTGGGGCAGAGATAAAGCACTTCTTAAGGATCTCAAAAGCCTGACCGCCTCCGGAGGCCAGTGGAGGAGATCAGCACCTTTGCGAGTAAGATCCGTAAGAGGCTTAGCGATGACCGAGAAGTTAGCAATAAATCTCCTGTAATAATTAGCAATCCCCAGGAAGCACTGTAACGCCTTCAGGGAGGCAGGTTGGACCCATTCAGCCACAGCCTGAACCTTGGCAGGGTCCATGCGGAATTCATCAGGAGTGAGGATTTGACCCAAAAATGGTATCTCCTACACCCCAAACACACATTTTTCGGATTTAGCAAAGAGTTTGTTTTCCCGAAGGGCCTGGAGCACCTTTCTGACATGCTCAATGTGGGAGGACCAGTCCTTGGAAAACACAAGTATGTCATCAAGGTACACTACAAGAAATACCCCCAGGTAGTCTCTTAAAATCTAATTTATGAAATTCTGGAAGACCGCGGGAGCATTACACAACCCAAAGGGCATGACGAGGTATTCGAATTGACCTTCGGGCGTGTTAAACGCAGTCTTCCACTCATCCCCTTCTCTGATTCGGATAAGGTTATAAGCCCCCCGAAGATCAAACTTAGAGAACCATTGGGCCCCCTGAACCTGATTGAAGAGATCAGGAATCAAAGGAAGGGGATACTGGTTCCTTAGAGTGACCTTATTCAAGTTTCGGTAATCGATGCACGGCCTAATACCACCATCCTTCTTCCCTACGAAGAAGAAGCCAGCACCTACTGGAGAAGTAGAGGGGCGAATGTAACCCTTGGCCAGGCTTTCCTGGATATATTCTCTCATGGCCTCACGTTCGGGACAAGAGAGATTAAAAATCCTACCCTTAGAGAGCTTAGCTCCTGGTACCAAATCGATTGCTCAATCGTATTCTCTATGAGGAGGTAACACTTCGGAGGCCTTTTTAGAAAAAACATCAGCGAAGTCCTGAATAAACTCAGGTAGAGTGTTTACCTCCTCAGGGAGAGAAATAAAATTAACAGAAAAACAGGACATCATGCATTCATTACCCCATTTGGTAAGATCCCCAGTATTCCAGTTAAACGTGGGATTATGCATCTGCAACCAGGGAAGGCCTAAAACCAAATAGGACGATAATCCCTGCATCACCAGTACAGAGCACTGCTCCAAATGAATGGAGCCAACAATGAGTTCAAAAACAGGGGTATGCTGCGTAAAACAACAATTAGCAAGTGCAGTGGAGTCGATACCCACTACCGGGACAGGTTTAGGCAAATCAAACAATGGCATAGCTAGAGACATAGCAAATTCCACAGACATAATATTAGCAGAATGTAATGACAGGGGGGTTGGGAAACAGACAGTGAGCCCTAATCTACCCACCACTCAGTCCCTGCCTACTTGCAACGACCCGCCCTAGGCGACGGGGTACAACTGGGCAACGGTCCCTACGCTCAGTAGGTGCACGACAGACAAACGGACAAGGGGACACAAGCAAAGGGAAATGGGGCAGTTGCCCACGGCAACACCGTGAGCAACAAGAGAGGTGAACGGCTCGAGTCAAACCAGGAATGTACGAGGTACAAAACACAGAGCAGGAGAGTAGTCAGAAAGCCGGGGTCAGTATGAAGCAAGGTCAAATAGCTAGGAGCTACAGCAAGGCCAGGAAACCACATGAGAAGAATCACAAGCAAAGGAAGAACAGGAAAGGCAGGTATAAATAGACAGAGGGCGGGAGCTAGCTCCGTCTGGCCAGGCTGCGATAGGCTCTCCCACTCCTAAGCCTGCCATCCTGAGTGGTGGAAGATGGAGTCAGTCTCAGAGACATAGACTCAGGTGCAGACTGATTACCTATGGGAGTATACACAGAAGTTGTGCCTGGCAGATCCTTTACAGTACCCCCCCTTTTATGAGGGGCCACCGGACCCTTTAGAAGTGGACCTGATTTATTGGGGAAACGAAGGTGGAACTTACTGACCAATACCCCAGCGTGAACATCCCGGGCGGGTACCCAAGTCCTCTCCTCAGGCCCGTATCCTCTCCAATGGACCAGGTACTGGAGGGAGCCTTGGACCATCTTGCTGTCCACATTCTTGGCCACCTCGAATTCCACCCCCTCAGGGGTGAGAACGGGAACAGGAGGTTTCCTCGAAGGAGCCCAGGACGGGGAGCAGCGTTTAAGGAGGGAGGCATGAAACACGTCGTGTATACGAAAAGATGGTGGCAACTCCAGTCGGAAGGAGACAGGATTGAGGACTTCGATGACCTTATACGGCCCTATAAACCGGGGAGCAAACTTCTTGGACGGGACCTTAAGGCGCAAGTTCTTAGATGATAACCACACCAGATCCCCGACCATAAACAAGGGGTTAGCAGAACGTCTTCTATCAGCCTGAGCTTTTTTTGTATACTCTGGGACGCCTCTAGGTTCTTCTGAACCTGGGCCCAGACTGTGCACAGTTCCCGATGAACGACCTCTACCTCGGGATTGTTGGAACTACCAGGTGAAACGGAGGAGAACCGTGGATTAAACCCAAAATTACAGAAAAAGGGGGAGACCCCTGACGAGTTACTGACCCGGTTATTAAGGGAAAATTCGGCGAGGGGAATGAATGAGACCCAATCATATTGACAGTCAGAGATAAAACACCTTAAATCTTGTTCTAGAGACTGATTAGTCCTCTCAGTTTGGCCATTAGTTTCAGGATGGAAGGCAGAGGAGAAGGACAGATAAATCTCCAACTTTTTACAGAAGGCTCTCCAAAACAATTAAACAAATTGTACCCCTCTGTCAGAAACAATATTGACAGGGACCCCATGGAGACGCAGGATGTGTTTGACAAACAAGGTAGCTAACGTCTTAGCATTGGGTAGTTTCTTGAGGGGCACAAAGTGGCACATCTTACTGAAGCAGTCTACTACCACCCACACCACCGACTTGCCTTGAGATGGAGGCAAATCAGTGATAAAATCCATGGAGATATGGGTCCAAGGTCTCTGGGGAATGGGCAAAGAACGTAGTAAGCCCGCTGGTCGGGACCTGGGAGTCTTGAACCTGGCACAAACCTCACAAGCGGCGACATAGGCCTTAACGTCTTTAGGCAACCCAGGCCACCAATAGTTTCTGGCAATGAGGTGTTTGGTACCCAGGATGCCTGGATGACCAGATAGTGCGGAGTCATGATTTTGCCTAAGTACCCTTAGCCGGAGTTGCAGGGGAACAAACAGCTTGTTCTCAGGAAGGTTCCCGGGAGCTGAACCTTGATCAGCCGCAATTTCAGAGACTAAATCAGAATCAATAGAAGAAACGACTATACCAGGAGGTAAAATACAAGCAGGATCTTCCTCCGAAGGAGGGCTGGCCATGAAGCTATGCAACAGTGCATCGGCCTTAACATTTTTAGACCCAGCCCTATAGGTAACCAAAAAGTGGAATCTGGTAAAAAGCGCCCATCGAGCTTGTCTCGGGTTTAGCCTCCGGGCAGATTCTAGGAAAACCAGATTCTTGTGGTCGGTAAGGACCGTTACTTGGTGCCTAGCCCCCTCCAGGAAGTGGCGCCACTCTTCAAATGCCCATTTAATGGCTAAGAGTTCGCGGTTGCCAATATCATAGTTACTCTCAGTGGGCAAAAACTTCCTGGAGAAGTAGGCACAGGGACGGAGATGGGTGAGGGACCTGGTACCTGGGACCAGACAGCCCCCACTCCCACCTCGGACGCGTCAACCTCCACGATAAATGGCTCCATTTAGTTGGGCTGGACCAGCACCGGGGCCGAGATAAAGCACTTCTTAAGGACCTCAAAAGCCTGGACAGCCTCAGGAGGCCAGTGGAGGAGATCAGCACCTTTGCGAGTGAGGTCCGTAAGAGGCTTAGCGATGACCGAGAAGTTAGCAATAAATCTCCTGTAATAATTAGCGAACCCCAAGAAACACTGTAACGCCTTCAGGGAGGCAGGTTGGACCCATTCCGCCACAGCCTGGACCTTGGCGGGGTCCATGCGGAATTCATGAGGAGTGAGGATTTGACCCAAAAATGGTATCTCTTGCACCCCAAACACACATTTTTCGGTCTTAGCAAACAGTTTGTTTTCCCGAAGGACCTGGAGCACCTTCCTGACATGCTCAATGTGGGAGGACCAGTCCTTGGAAAACACAAGTATGTCATCAAGGTACACTACAAGAAATACCCCCAGGTAATCTCTTAAAATCTCATTTATGAAATTCTGGAAGACCGCGGGGGCATTACACAACCCAAAGGGCATGACGAGGTATTCGAAATGACCTTCGGGCGTGTTAAACGCAGTCTTCCATTCATCCCCCTCTTTGATGCGGATAAGGTTATACGCCCCCCGTAGATCAAACTTAGAGAACCATTGGGCCCCTGGTCCAAAACCGGCGGTTTTGGACCAGGAGGCTGGTCTGAACTGGTCCAATCAGTTAGTAATTTACCCTATGGTATTTGGTATATATACATGTGTCTTTTAACCCTGCGACATGCCTGATGAAGACGCCGGTCCGGCGCCGAAACGCGTAGCATCCTTTCTAATAAACCGTACCTTTATAAGCAGCGCCGTTTTATCCCGTTTTTGCTATTACTATAATACCACCAAAAGAGACCTGAAAGGGAAGCAAGATCTTATTAGGTTTCATATTTACGGGAAATACCTGTGCGCCCAAGCGACCTCCCCGATGGTCACTTAGGCGCGGAAGTCTCTCCGGCTGTTTATTCTTACGCCTTGGACAGTTGTTCATTTGATGCTTGTCATCCCCACAGTAGAAGCAGAGACCATTCTTCCTGTGAAGCTCTCTACGTTGTTGGGGAGACACGGAGGCCCCGAGTTGCATTGGTCCATCCGAGATTCCCGTGGAAGAACGAAGCAACGGAACCTCGGGAGGCATCATGGGGGAACCAGAGGAGAAGGCACAAAAACTTAAAAATCGTCGTTCCCTGAGACGGTCAAGACGTACCGCTAAAGCCATAATCTGATCTAGAGAGTCAGAAGAGGGATAGCTAACTAATAGGTCTCTCAGGGCGTTCGACAGACCCAATCTAAACTGGCACCTCAAGGCAGGGTCATTCCACCGAGAAGCTACGCACCACTTCCTAAAGTCAGAACAGTACGGGTCTCTTACCCTGACGTGAGGTCACCAGCTGACTCTCGGCAAAGGCAGTCTTGTCAGTCTCGTCATAGATAAGCCCGAGAGCAGAAAAAAAAAGGTTAACAAAGTTCAGGGGCGTCAGGAGCCAAGGAGAAGGCCCATTCTTGGGGGCCGCCCTGGAGCCGGGACATAATTATACCCACTCGCTGGCTCTCAGAACCTGAGGAGTGGGGCCTTAGATGGAAATAGAGCCTACAACTCTCCCGAAGGCAGAAAAAAGTCTTCCGGTCCCCTTAGAACCGGTCAGGCAACTTGAGGTGGGGTTCAAGAAGTGAGGTGGAGGGCACTACCTGCTTAGCATCACACTGGTTGCACCTCTGAGCTTGGGCTTGGACCTGTAGGTAGAGACCCTGCATTTGCTGAGCCAGGGCCTGTGATTATGTAATGATGGGGTAAGGAGACGGACAGGTGAGCCCTAATCTACCCACCACTCAGTCCCTGCCTACTTGCACGACTAGTCCTAGGCGACGGCGTACAACTGGGCAACGGTCCCTACACTTAATACGTACACGAGAGACAAACAGACAAGGGTACACAGAAGCTACGGGAAATGGGGCAGTGCCCACGACAACAGCACGAGAAACAAGAGTAGTGAACGAGCCGAGTCAAACCAGGAGTGTACGAGGTACCAAACGCAGAGCAGGAGAGTAGTCAGTAAAGCCAGCGTCAATATGAAGCAGAGGTCAGTAGTACAAGTAGGAACAGCAGAGCCAGGAAACCAGAAAGAATCAGAGGCAAGGAAGAGCAGGAAATGAAGGTATAAATATACAGAGGGTGGGAGCTAGCTCAGTCTGGCCTGGCTGTGATAGGTTCTCCCACTCCTCAGCCTACCAGCCTGAGTGGTAGCAGATGGAGTCACTCTATCAGACCTAGGAGCAGATGCAGACTGATTAACCACGGGCGTCGACACAGAAGCTGTGTCAGGCAAATCCTTTACAAGTATGGTAATAGATCAGTGTCTAATTATTTAATAAACTACGGGAAACTGATGAGTTTTTATGATATTTTAGCCCTAATTCTTCATTGGAGTTAGCAAATTCCCTTTATGGGCTTAATTTGTAACGGTAACTTGTGAAATATGATTGTGATAAATCGATACATTTAAACTACATGTCACTTTGATATTTTTCCTACACTAATTGGGCCATTGTGGGACTAATACGCAATATTATGGTTTCACTGTGTCTTTGTGAAATTCTTGACATGTAACCATGGAGCTGATGCTATACACGTGACGTGCTCACGTGACCATGGTAGCTAAGGGACGGGGAGAAGCTTCCATGAAGTGGAGGAGGTTCATGCATGCAGAACGCCGTCAGTCAGGAATCGAACAAGTCTACGATTGTGAGCTGTATTTGGAGTAGGCGTCCGGTCTTCCATCGGTTGGAGTCATGTAAGTGACTCCATACAGTTTTGATGTTTCTATGTCTAATGCTGTACACATTTTTTGTATGTAATTGTGCCACTTATTCATTTGCATATTTGATTGCTATGATGATGTCATATCCCTTTTATATACTGCATTTTGCTTGAAAAAGAACCACACTAGGGTCGAAACGTCGCAGTGATGGTGAAATAAACTTCTTGTGCCTTTTTGATACCTACAATACAAGTGTGCTGCAGTTTTCCTTCTCTTTCACTCCAAAGCCTTGTCATATGCCCATGTAAATGATAAATGCCTTGAGGGTTGTTGTTTCCAAAATGCAGTCACTTTTCAGGGGTTTCTACTGTACTGGTACGACATGGCGCCTGAAAACAATCAAGCAAAATCTGCATGCCAAGTAGCGCTCCTGCCATTCTAAGCCCTACCATGTGACAAAACAGCAGTTTATGTCCAAATATGGGGTATTGCCGTACTTGGGAGAAATTGCTTTACAAGTGCTGGGGTGCTTTTTCTCCTTTATTCCTTGTGAAAATTAAGAAAATCAACATTTTAGTGTGAAAAATTTAGACTTTCATTTTCACTGCCTAATTCCAATAAATTCAGCTAAAAATCAGTGAGGTCTAAATACTCTCTATACCGCTAGATAAATTCCTTGAGGGGTGTAGTTTACCAAATGGGGTCACTTTTGTGGGGTTTGCACTATTTTGATCCCTTGGGGGCTTTGCAAATGCGACATGGCACCCAAAAACCATTCCAGCAAAACTTGAGCTCCAAAAGTCAAATTGTGCTCTTTCCTTTCTAAGCCCTGCCATGCGTCTAAACAGCAGTTCATTACCACATATAGGGTACTGCTGTGCTCAGAAGAGCTTGCTTTACAAATGTTAGGGTTTTTCTCTCCTTTATCTATTGTGAAAATGAAAACATTTGAGCTAAAACTATATTTTATTAGAAAAAAATTAGATTTTCAATTTCATGGCCTAATTACAATAAATTCTGTAAAAAACCTGCAGGGTCAAAACACTTAATATACCCCTAGATAAATTCCTTGAGAGGTATAGCTTCCCAAATTGGGTCACTTGTGGAAGGTTTCTACTGTTTTGGTCCCTCAGGGGCTTTGCAAATGCGACATGACACCACAAAAACCTAAACAGCAAAACTCCAAAAGCCAAATGGCGCGCCTTCCCTTCTGAACTCTACCGTGTGTCCAAACAGCAGTTTATTACCACATATGGGGTGTTGCCATAATCGGGAGAAATTGCTTTTCAAATATTGATGTGCTTTTTATCCTTTTTCCTTTTTAAATTTCTATGTTTTTCTGGAAAAAAATGTAGCTTTTCATTTTCACGGGCTAACTACACTAAATTTTGCAAAAAAACCTGTGGGTCAAAATTTGCCGAAATCAGCGGCAAAGGACCGCTGGCCGGCAAGAGTGAAGTGTCAGCTGTCGGTGACAGCTGACCTCATGGTTCCCGGTGCATACTGTCACCGACAGTGTGCACCGGAAAAAAACTCAGTAACTGTACGTCCTCGTGCGGGAAGTAACCTCCCGCAACGACGTACAGTTACTTACTCATGCGGTTAGGGGTTAAAAGTTGACTTTATAGATTTTGCTGCATCTGAAAATAACAGGGGAATGTTTGTAAATATTGTCAGGTCATGTATTACCGCATGGAGGCAGTTCAAGGGGTTAAAACTGCCTCAAAGGTTCCCATTAAATAGACAATGAATTGCAACAATTCCATCTGCCCTGCAATTTTGATGTTATAAATATATCCTATATAATTACAGCACCAGAACCAAGCTCTAACATATATACGCCACCAGCACAAAGCTAAATACATAAATTCAACAGCAGAACCATGCTCAATACATATTGATAAATATGATAAAGCTACTTGCGAAACACGCGTTGGGGCACTTTATAGGCACACCTCCACCACACCAATGGGTAAGATATTGTTTGTATATCTTTATTCTTAGATGTATTCCTACCTTTTATGAGCATTACTTGCTCCCCAATACTCTTATACTCACAGGTGTTTTCACCTTATACCTCCTTTTTATTTTTTTTAATGCAATTACCACTTGCATTGTTACGAACGCCTTTTTTGGACAATACACTGGTTTTACATGCACCATGTGTATTAATTTCACTAATATCTATCCATTGCATTGATATTACATATGTGATTGCATATTTATGCCCTCACTAAGTGATGTTGTTTAAATACTATCTTTGTGTAGCCTATATACAGTTCTTTGTGTTTGGATCTCCCGTATTTTTTAATACTTTTTAGTCTTTTTTCTACTAATAAAATTTAGATTTTCTACAATTTTATAGAGCATGACTCCTTGTCCTCTTGTTTAGATATGCATTATCTTTTGGAGTTTCTATTTTACTTATTAAGATTGACTTTGGAGGTGTATTGCCTTATTTTGGAAACACCTAGTCGACGTCCTAACTCTGTCCTAGGAGACATATGTTCATAATATATATATATACAGCATTACAACCAAGCTCCGTACATAAATACAGCACCAGAACAAAGCTCCGTTCATAAATACAGCACCAGAACAAAGCTCGGTGCATATATACAGCACCAGAAAAAAACTCAGTACATAAATACAGCACCAGAACACAGCTGAGTACATAAAACCAGGACAAATACAGCTCAATACAGAGATAATTTGCAAATTCAGTGTAACCCCTGCCATATATGTTTGTACAGCGTAAAACTATAGCTGCCAGCATGGCCCAAACAATGGTAAGAATATGCTGTTTCAAAAAAAAAAAAAAAAAGTCATACCACCCATCATCTCGCTGCAGATCATACAGTGACTACAGTACTCATTAGAGTCAGAATAAAGATTTACATTGAGTGACTCACAGGTGATGTCTTCTCAGATTGGAGTCGTTCTTTTTCTCTTTTCTTCTCCATCCGGACCAGACCCAATGACTACTTCTTCTGGACACGGCCCATTTCTACAGTTTTCCGCTCAGATGTCACACACACACACACACATACATACATACACACACACACACACACTGCCCCCTGTAGATAGTGCCCCCATAGAGCACCCTGTAGATAGTGCACCTCATAGAGCCCGCTGTAGATAGTGCCCCTCATAGAGCCCCCCATAGACAGTGCCCCACATAGTGCCCCTCATACATAGTGACCCCCATAGACCCTCTTGTAGATAGTGCCCCCCATAGGGCCCCCTGGAGATAGTGCCCCAAAAAAACTTTACATACCTTACATACTCACCTGATCCCGATCCTACTCCATCCTCTAGCAAGCCTGGTCTCTTCTGACCAAGTCTGCTGGAACTGAACGACGCAAGCGATGCAATAACGTCATCGCGCCGCTTGCATCACTGAAAGGCGCTAAATGGCAGGGTAATTAACATCTTTGCCCTGCCATTCAGTGCCTTTTAGTGGCACATACGGCGCAATGATGTCATCGCGCCTCTTGCGTCAATGAAAAGCACTAAATGGCAGGGCCTTTCAATGACGTAAGCAGTGCAATTACATCATCACATCGTTTGCGTCATTGAAAGGCGCTGAATGGCAGGGTAAGGAACATACTTGCCCTGCCATTCAGTGCCTTTCAATGATGCAAGCGGCGCAATGATGTCATCACACCGATTGAGTCATTGAAAGGCACTGAATGGCAGGGCAAGAACTAATATTCCTTGCCCTGCCAGCGCTAGTGATCCATGTAATTGTATCTGCGTCCTATTTTTACAGATTCAATTATAGTGCAGGAGGGGGTGGCGGCATTTGGTTTCAGTTGCGCGCTGCCCCTCAGTGAGGCAGCAGGCCGTCGCCTGAGGCAAGACTCTCACCTGGCCTCATGGATGGTGCATCCCTGTGTTATGAGTGACGGATAGTTCACGATACACTAAAGATGTCACCGAAGCCTGATTCAGATTGTTGCTATACAAAGACTCCAATATGATATTTAGTGTGAAAGTGAGTAAAATGTGTTTATGTAACTCTATTTCGTAAGCGTATATGTAACGTCCGTGGTCGCTGACCACGAACTCCTTACATCCAGTCGACGCCCTTCTCTCAAGAGATGTCTGCAAATACGGCCGTCCTGCTCTACAGTGACCACCAGGGTGCGCTCACGAGCTCAGTCCAGACTTAAGAAGACAGAGCGCACTCATGTTGGAGATTGAGTTAATTGCTCCCAGAGCACCCTGGGCTATAAGAAGGTCCCAGCCCCATCCTCCCACGCCTGAGTGTTGTTGTCATATTCCAAGTTTGTCTTGCAAATAATCCCCTAGTGTTTCCTGCTCCCAGTGTTCCCTGTTCCTGTATCCTGATCTAGTGCCGTGCTGAGCTGTAGCCATGCTGTGCTGTATACCATGCCTGTCCTGCTTCTCCACGCCTTACGCCTACCTGCTACCTAATTCCTGCCAAACCTGCCTTGCTACTGTCTGAGCTGCCACAGGTACCCTATATGAACTATAGACTCTGACCTGCTCCCTGTTTGCCAGCTGCCATACCGCCAAGGCGGTACGGCCCAGTGGGTCCATAAACCCAATGTGACAGTACGCTCAGGCTATGGACCCTGCTGGTCGATCCAAGACCATGACGACGTCACAAGAGATGCGGGTGGATATGCTAGACTTCCGGCCTCGACAGGACCAACTCCTCCAGGCCTTGAACATTCTACAGCACGTCGGCAGGAGGCACGACCTGCCGTTCCTCCTACTACACCTCCTGGCAGTGTTGATCCTCAGACTACACCTGCTGGCAGTGTTTTTCATTTCCACTTCCGGACCGCTATGATGGAGAAGCAGGTACCTGTCGTGGATTTTTGAATCAGTGCCAGATCCACTTCAGACTGTATACTAGGCCTTTTTCATCTGACGGCGCAAGGGTCACTTTCATCATCTCTCTCCTCACTGGCAAGGCTCTTGCATGGGCGAACCCTATCTGTGAGAGACAAGGACCAGAGACCCGTGACTTCCAGGGCTTCCTCCGGACTTTTCGCATGGTGTTTGACAAGCCTGGACGGGTTTCATCTGCAGCGGGTTCCTTGATTAACCTACGCCAAGTAGACACCTCCGTGAGCGAGTACGCCATCCACTTCCGCACCCTGATGGGAGAACTGTTATGGAACAATGAGGCCCTGGTGGCTGCATTCTGGCATGGACTGTCTCCTAAAATTAAAGACGAACTTGTCGCTCGAGACCTGCCATCTACCCTGGATGACCTCATCCTTCTGTCCGCCCGGATTGATATGTGGATCCGAGAATGCCTCCAAGAGGTTCGTCGGGAGGGAAGCCTTCCTAGTCTGGTTCTTACTTTGCAGAAACCCCTGCTGTCTTAAGATGTCGATCTTCCGAAGGAGTCTGTAATGATGGACCAGTGTAAGCTTTCCACCCAGGAGAGACAACGCAGACGCACTTCTGTCTATATTGCGGCCTCGGTAGCCATCTTGTGCGCCTGTGTCCCAAAAATCCCAAAGCCTAGGGTTGCTAGGAGAGACAACCTTGGGTAAGAAAGGACTTTTGTCTAAATTCTCCATACCAGTGACCATAGTGTCCGGCGAGAGAACACATCAGATCTCTGCGTATCTCTGTATCCAATGCTAAATTCATCCGTAGAGACATGGTGGATCTTCTTCAATTACCCACCACCCCTCTGGAGAGGCTGGTGACGGTTTCATCAGTGGATGGACTACCTCTGCCAGACCCAGTTATACCTGTGACCAAGCCGCTGAGGGTCCAAGTGGCAGTTCTTCACTCCGAACTCCTGTCGTTCTGTGTCCTTTCCAAAGCCATTAACCCTGTGTTGCTGGGCCTGCCTTGGCTCCAACTACATGCCCCAGTCCTGGACTGGAATTCTGGAGAGGTTCTTCAGTGGGGCCCTGAGTGTCAAAGCCGATGCCTTGTGCAGATTCGTTCGGCTCAGCCTTCGCTGCCTCGGTCATTGGCAGGATTGCCGGGTCATTATGCTGCATTTTGGACGTCTTTAGCAACATTGCCTCCACACCGGGCGTATGACTGCCCTATCGAGCTGATTCCTGGTGCATCCCTTCCCCGTGGTAGGGTATATCCTCTCTCCTTGCCAGAGACTCTGTCCATGTCCGCCTGTGTGAAAGAGAACTTGGAGAGGGGCTTCATACGGAAGTCTTCCTCCCCGGCAGGAACCGGGTTCTTCTTCATCAAAAAGAAGGATGGTTCTCTTCGTCCTTGTATTGACTACCGAGGTCTCAACCAGGTCACGGTGAAAAATAAATATCCGTTGCCACTGATCTCTGAACTGTTTGATCTTATACATGGTGCCAAGATTTTTTCCAAACTAGACCTGCGTGGGGCTTATAACCTAGTGCGGATTCACCAGGGTGATGAATGGAAGACTGCATTTAACACCTGTGATGAACACTATGAATATCTAGTAATGCCCTTCGACCTGTGTAATGCTCCCGCGGTCTTCCAGGAGTTTGTTAATGATATTTTCCGTGACCTCCTCTATGTTTGTATAGTAGTCTACCTTGATGATATCTTGATTTTTTTCTCCAGATCCTATGACGCATCAGAGACATGTCCGTCAAGTTTTGCTGCGGTTAAGGGAGAATCGTCTGTACGCTAAGTTGGAAAAGTGCGTGTTTGAAAAAGATGCTCTACCCTTCCTGGGCTATATTGTCTCGAATCGAGGTCTCTAGATGGATCCTGAAAAGGTAAAGTCTGTCCTGGAATGACCACGCCCTCAAGGCTTGAGGGCCATACAGCGCTTTCTGGGATTCGCCAATTTTTACAGACCGTTTATTCCAAACTTCTCCTCACTGACTTCTCCTATCTCTAACCTCACTAAGAAGGGCATGAACGCCAAGGCGTGGAATCTTGAGGCAGAGTCCGCATTCAATAGCCTGAAGTGTGCTTTCACGTCAGCCTCTATCCTCCATCATCCAGATGTCTCTCTACAGTTCTCGTTGGAGGTGGATGCATCCTCTGTCGGTGCTGGTGCACTCCTGTTCCAGAGAGGCTCCAAGGGCAAGTCAATAGTATGTGGATATTTTTCTAAGCTCTTCTCTTCCACAGAACGCAACTACTCGATTGGGGACTGGGAGTTACTGGCCATCAAATTGGCTCTGGAGGAGGGGAGACATCTACTAGAGGGCGCAGCTCATCCCATCCTGATTTTTATGGACCATAAGAACCATAAGAACCTCACCGTATCTTCAGACGGCCCAATGGCTGAACCCTCGTCAGGCCAGGTTGTCACTGTTCTTTTACAGGTTCCAGTTTGAGCTCCATTATCACCCGGCCGACAAGAATATGAGGGCCGATGCCTTGTCTTTCGAGACAAAAGACACCATGGAGATTCCACAGAACATCATTGATCCGTCTTGCATTGTCTCTGTCAATCCCCTGCAAGTTGGGGACATTCCTCCAGGGAGGACTTTTGTGCGCCTGGCTGACCATGGAAGAATCCTCCGCTGGGGACACTACTCTAGACTGGCAGGCCATGCGGGGACCCGTAAGACCCGGGATCTGATTGCTCATCATTTCTGGTGGCCCACGCTGCCCAAGGACATTATGGACATTGTTTCTTCCTGTTCAGTATGTGCAGCCAACAAGGTCTCTCCCTCCAGACCTGCTGGTCTCCTTCAGCCATTGCCTGTTCCCAATGCCCCCTAGCAGCATATAGCTATGGACTTTATTTCGGACCTGCCTCTCTCTGCCGGATGCAGTACTGTCTGGGTGGTGGTGGATCGATTTTCAAAGATGGCTCACTTCGTTCATCTGACCGGTCTTCCTTCTGCTCCTCTGCTGGCCAAGCTGTTCATCCAACACATCTTCCGCCTGCATGGCTTGCCGCTGCATTTTGTGTCTGATCGGGGGTTCAGTTCACCTCGAAGTTCTGGAGAGCCCCCTGCGGACTCCTATAAAGTTGGACTCTTCCTCGGCCTACCATCCTCAGTCCAATGGTCAGATCGATAGGATCAATCAGATCTTGGAGAACTACCTACGCCACTTCATCTCCAAGCAGCATGACGACTGGGTGCAGTTGCTTCCATGGGCTGAGTTCTCTTACAACAATCATACCAGCGAGTCCACACAGAAGACATAGTTCCTTATTGTCTATGGCCAGCACCCACAAATTCCTCTCCCGGTCCCTGTTACGTCCGAGGGGCCAGCTGCTGACATGGCTTTTGGAGACTTTCTGCAGATCTGGCAGCAGACTCGATCCTCCATCCTGCTGGCGCTCGAACGCATGAAGCGGAAGGCAGACACAAGGAGAAGAGAACCTCCTCACTTCCTGGTACGAAGGTCTGGCTGTCCTCCAGGAATATTCAACAGAGGGTGCCGTCGTACAAATTTGCTCCCAGGTTCCTCGGTCCCTTGGAGGTCCTGCAGCAGATCAACCCTGTCGCCTACAAGCTTCGGCTGCCTCCTACCCTCAAGATCCCCAACTCCTTTCATGTTTCTCTCCTGAAACCAGTGGTTCTGAACCACTTTACCAAGACTCCAAGCCCTGTGGTTGCCTCCAGCGGCCCTTCAGACACCTTCGAGGTTAAGGAGATCTTGGACACCAAGAGAGTGAATTGAAAGACTTTTTATTTGGTGGATTGTAGGGGGTTTGGTCCAGAAGAGTTTTCCTGGGAGCCAGAGGAGAATCTCAACGCTCCTACCCTCATTAAGAGCTTTCTCTCTCGTTCTGGTCCCAAGAGGAGGGGGCGTAAGAGGGGGGATACTGTAACGTTCGTGGTCGCTGACCATGAACTCCTTCCATCCAGTCGACGCCCTTATCTCAAGAGATGTCTGCACATACGACCGTCCTGCTCCACAGTGACCACCCGGGTGCGCTCACAATCTCAGTCCAGGCTTAAGAAGCCAGAGCGCACACATGTTGGAGATTGAGCTAATTTCTCCCAGAGCACCCTGGGCTATAAGAAGGTCCCAGCCCCATCCTCCCACGCCTGAGCGTTGTTGTCATATTCCAAGTTTGCCTTGCAAATGGTCCCCTAGTGTTTCCTGCTCCCAGTGTTCCCTGTTCCTGTATCCTGATCTAGTGCCGTGCTGAGCTGTATACCACGCCTGTCCTGCTTCTCCAAGCCTGACGTCTACCTGCTGCCTAGTTCCTGCCAAGCCTGCCTTGCTAATGTCCGAGCTGCCACAGGTACCCTATATGAACTATAGACTCTGACCTCCGCCCTGTTGGCTAGCTGCCATACCGCCAAGGCGGTACGGCCCAGTGGGTCTACGAACCCTATGTGACAGTGTATGACTCCAACTTGTATGAAAGAATCCATCTAGTGATTTGAAGAATCATCTGTTTCTCTGTAAAATTAAATTTATGCTGGAATTGTCTGGACATCCATATGGTTAAACATTCTTAGCTATGTTATTATTCTTTATCTGGGTCTGCTAGGAGAATGTATGTGTTGGCCGTGGAGCAAGGTTGTTAAGACAAAATCTTGTCTTGCTCATTATTGTCCATGAGAAGCTCTCGTCCTACGGTAATCTTCCATAAGATGCCTTTCTTGCTTGTGATTGGCTGAGCCAGAGCGAACGTCCCATTGTAAACTATTGAGTAAATTCAAGCCTACTCCCCTTTTGAAAGATATTATTGTAATTGCATTATTTCCAGTAAACAGAAGGATTATTTGTGTATACAAATCTTGTTTCTTTGAGTCTTCTCTCCGATATATCGATATAACTTATGGATTTGGATCTGGATAAGTGTACTGGAGGGTATTCGTTGATACACCCATCTAAAAGTTTAGTTTACGTATATATTTTGGCCAGAATTGCATCAACACTAGTGATAGAAGCAGCTAGCAAAAGAACAGTTAAGAGACTGACACATGGAGTGCCTTTATGCAACACAATCTAGTTTTGGGTGGAGTGTCCCTTTAACATTTGCAAAATACTCACCACCTTACGATATAACTCAACAAGGCGCTGCAGTTGCTACTATATAATATATAATTATGAGTGGAACTATTTTCCTTTGTATTTGTGATACAGTAATACAAATATGAAACATATTAAAATGTCAATAAAATTTGCAACAAAGTCAACATCTAAACCTATAAATCTTCTGCATTCAGAACATAATGTACAAATGTAAGCAATTTATATATTGTTCAGCTTCACAATGTTCATTATGATAAAGACCTTGTGAGCACAAAGTCAGTGTGAGCAAAGTAGCACAAGGCTATAACTGGCCAACAGTAGGACAATTCAGCATTTCAGCAAATTGTCTAGTGTTCAGCACTGTACATTGTGTTGTGTGCCCACTCCTCAAACAATGAGCTCAAAGTAGTTAGAAACAATGCATTCTGCCCAGAATAGGACATTTAACTATGCTGCGAAAATTCTTTTAAGAAATTAAGAAACCAAAGATACAAACATCAGTTGTACTGGACACAAAATTAAAATGTCTAGTTATAATGTACATTTTGAACATGGTTTCTACACAGTTTAAAGAGAACATGAGTACGTCAAGCACTAAGAGAACATTATGGTGATAGAAGGTGCGTGGTGATAGTTAAATGGAAGGATAGCATGACTAAAGAGGAGATATTTGAATACTCCCTCCATTTCCACTTAGCTGAGGGAAGGGTAGCTGCTGGCACCAGTATCGGGGAAGTGTGTCTGTTATGGATGACTGAAGATGACAATGTTATGGGTGTTCTGTAGCATTTAAAACATCTGTGTATGTGTTGCAAAGGAGAGACACCCAGGGGCATAACAAGTAAACACGGGGTTCCACTCCGCCATTGTGATTATTTTTTGTCTCCACTCTGTGCCATGTATCTTTTCCTGATAAACAGGGATAAAGAACAAAGTGATATCACAGTAGAGGCATAACGCAGCGTGATGTCACAGCATAACAGTAATATACACACAGTGATATCACATCACAAGGATAATGAGCTTAAAGTGGCTCTGTCACCAGATTATAAGTGCCCTATCCCCTACATAATGGTTTTTATTTTGAAAAACGATAATTTTTTACCAAGTTAGAAACAATTTTAGATTTATGCTAATTAGTTTCTTAATAGACAACTGGGCATGGTTTTACTTTTTACCAACTGGGCGTTGTGAAGAGAAGTGTATGACGCTGACCAATCAGTGACCAATCAGCATCATACACTTCTCATTGTTCCAGCCCAGCGTGATTGTGCCCAGTCTGATTGTGCAGTGAAAGAAGCTGGGCTGGAACAATGAGAAGTGTATGACGCTGATTGGTCACTGATTGGTCAGCGTCATACACTCCTCTGTACAACGCCCAGTTGGTAAAAAGTAAAAACACGCCCAGTTGTCTATTAAGAAACTAATTAGCATACATCTAAAATTGTTTATAACTTGGTAAAAAATGATCGTTTTTCAAAATAAAAACCACTGCTGTTATCTACATTACAGCGCCGATCAGATTATGTAGGAAATAGGGCACTTATAATCTGGTGACAGAGCCTCTTTAAAATGCACACAGTGACATTAACCCCTTCCAGCTTTTGGGCGTGACTGTACGTCCAGATTCAAAGTGCTTTCCCGCACAAGGGCGTACAGTCACGCACTGTAGATAAAGCCGGCACAGGAGCTGTGCGCGCTTCATCTTCAGCGGCTGTCAGCTGTCATACACAACTCACATCCCGCTGCAATGGTAGTGACGGAAGTTACTGCCGATCAACCCCTTTCAATGCGGCCAGGGCCGCCATCAGGAATTTCAGGGCCCCCTACAGCTACATTTTCTGGGCCCCCCTACCGTGGCACCGCCTGTTAACGGTACTCCGTCCAGTACTATATCATGGTACCCAGGGCCGCCATCAGGGGGGGTATTATGGGTACTGATGTGAGAGGCCCGGCCAAACCTAATTGAAAGGGGGGCCCGGCAAACTGCCGCGACTTGCCTTTGGTAGAAAAAAAACAGGCCCCTGCAATGGGGCCCGTTTTTTTCACCAAAAGAATGTCATGAGCTGCGGGCCCCCCTTTCAATTAGGTTTGGCCGGGCCTCTCACATCAGTACCCCTAATACCCCCCTGATGGCGGCCCTGGGTAGCATGGGGGCCGTCAAACACCGCCGCCCGTGCGACCGATCACGCGCACCCGCAAACTCCCGCGCATGCGCACCGGCGACCGCCTGGAACCGCGCAGCGAATTTTGAGGCAGATTTTGACCTGCCCACACTATCTTGCCGCGTTTTTTGCCTGCGGCGATTGAGGACAGCAGACAGAAAACGCAGCGAAAAATGCATTTTCTGCCCCCCATTGATTTCGATGGGAGGTCAGAGGCAGAACCGCGGCAAGAAAGGACGTGCTGCTTTTTCTTTTTTCCGCGACTGGCTCCCATTGATTTCAGATTAAATCAATGGGAGGCGGTTTTGGAAGTTTTTTGGTGCTGATTCTGACGCAGTGTCCGAGTCAATATCAAGGCCCAAAAACTCTGTGAACTGGGCCTTATTGTTAGGGCTTATTCAGACGAACGTGTAATACGTCCGTGAAACGTGTGTGATTTTCACGCGCCTCGCACGGACCTATGTTACTCTATGGGGCCGTGCAGACTGTCAGTGATTTTCACGCAGCGTGTGTCCGTGTGTCCGCTGCGTAAAACTCACGACATGTCCGATATTTGTGCATTGTTCGCGCATCACGCACCCATTGAAGTCAATGGGTGCGTGAAAATCACGCCCAGCGCTTCCGCAGCCGTATAAACTATGAATGAAAACAGAAAAGCACCGCGTGCTACAAACATACAGAGTGTCATAATGATGGCGGCTGCGCGGAAATCACGCAGCCGCGCATCATACGCTGCTGACACACGGAGCTGTTATGGACCTTTTGCAAGCGCAAAACGCCACGTTTTTGCGCGCGCAAAAAGCACACGCTTGTGTAAATCCGGCCTTAGGGTGGGAACACACTAGGCATGAACACTGCGGATTTTATGCAACACATTTTATTGTGTAAAATCCGCAGCGTATTACAGTCGCAGCAGAGGGGATGAGATTTGAACAAATCTCATCCACACGCTGCAAAAATAATGGACCTGCCGTGTGACTTTTTGGCTTTTTAAGTCGCATGTCAATGTATTCTGTGGAATCGCCACTCCTCTGTTGCAGAAATGCTGCGGTTCTGCCGCAAAAATCACAAATGAGAAAAAAAAAAAAAAGGCACTTTTTTAAATTTATAAAAAAGTTTAGACTTGCCCCGGCCGTAGTCCTGGTGACGCGATCCTCTATTCTTAGCGTAGCCCCGCCTCCTGTCATGACGTTTCATCCCATGTGACTGCTGCAGCGGTCACATGGTCTACAGCGTCATCCCAGGAGGCGGGGCTACGTTCAGAAGAGAGAGATGCGTCACCAGGACTACGGCCGGGGCAAGTCTAAACTTTTTTTTCCCTGCAGGATTCCCGCAGCGGACACGCCTCACGAAACCTGCGCCACTATTTGGTGCGGTTTTGCTGGCGGAATTCCCTGCGGCTCCCGGGATAAGCTGTGTAGTTTTACTCAGCATATCCACCTAGTGTGTCCCTTATGATGTCGCTCCTGGAGCTGCTGCCGCTTTCTAAATAGGCAGTTGGTCCAGTAGAATTTGGAATTATTTTTTTTTGTGAACCAGCTTAAAAAAATACAAAACTTTTGTGTTAGGGCCTGTTCACATCACCGTTCGCTTCCGCTCCGGGGTTCCGTCTGAGGTTTCTGTCGGGTGAACCCCGCAACGGAAAGTGAAAGTGACAGCACAGCTTCCGTTTCCATCACCATTAGCGCAGTCGACTGCGCTATTAATTCCGTCCGAAAACCAGCCGGAATGGTGACGAACGGAAATCATTAGCGATGTTTCCGTCACCATTGAGATCAATGGTGACTGAAACGGAAGCTGTGCTGTCACTTTCACTTTCCGTTGCGGGGTTCACCCGACAGAAACCTCAGACGGAACCCCGGAACAGAAGCGAACGGTGATGTGAACAGGCCCTAACACAAAAGTTTTGTATTTTTTTAAGCTGGTTCACAAAAAAAAATAATTCCAAATTCTACTGGACCAATTGCCTATTTAGAGAGCGGCAGCAGCTCCAGGAGCGACATCATAAGGGACACACTAGGCGGATATGCTGAGTAAAACTACACAGCTTATCCGCCCCGGTAGCCGCAGGTAATTCTGCCAGCAAAACCGCACCAAATAGTGGCGCAGGTTTCGTGAGGCGTGTCCGCTGCGGGAATCCTGCAGGGAAAAAAAAGTTTAGACTTGCCCCGGCCGTAGTCCTGGTGACGCATCTCTCTCTTCTGAACGTAGCCCCGCCTCCTGGGATGACGCTGTAGACCATGTGACCGCTGCAGCAGTCACATGGGATGAAACGTCATGACAGGAGGCGGGGCTGCGCTAAGAATAGAGAGATGCGTCACCAGGACTACGGCCGGGGCAAGTCTAAACTTTATCAATTTAAAAAAGTACCTTTTTTTTTCTCATTTGTGATTTTTGCGGCAGAACCGCAGCATTTCCGCAACAGAGGAGCAGCGATCCCACAGAATACATTGACATGCGACTTAAAAAGCCAAAGCCACACGGCAGGTCCATTTTTTTTGCAGCGTGTGAAGGAGATTTGTTCTAATCTCATCCACTCGGCTGCGACTGATACGCTGCGGATTTTCCACAATAAAATGTGTTGCATAAAATCTGCAGTGTTCATGCCTAGTGTGTTCCTACCCTAAGGCCGGATTTACACAAGCGTGTGCTTTTTGCACGCGCAAAAAACGTGGCGTTTTGCGCTTGCAAAAGGTCCATAACAGCTCCGTGTGTCAGCAGCGTATGATGCGCGGCTGCGTGATTTCCGCGCAGCCGCCATCATTATGACACTCTGTTTGTATGTTTGTAGCACGCGGTGCTTTTCTGTTTTCATTCATAGTTTATACGGCTGCGGAAGTGCTGGCCGTGATTTTCACGCACCCATTGACTTCAATGGGTGCGTGATGCGCGAACAATGCACCAATATAGGACATGTCGTGAGTTTTACGCAGCGGACACACGGACACACGCTGCGTGAAAATCACTGACAGTCTGCACGGCCCCATAGAGTAACATAGGTCCGTGCGAGGCGCGTGAAAATCACACACGTTTCACGGACGTATTACACGTTCGTCTGAATAAGCCCTAACAATAAGGCCCAGTTCACAGAGTTTTTGGGCCTTGATATTGACTCGGACGCTGCGTCAGAATCAGCACCAAACAACTTCCAAAACCACCTCTCATTGATTTAATCTGAAATCAATGGGAGCCAGTCGCGGAAAAAAGAAAAAGCAGCACGTCCTTTCTTGCCGCGGTTCCGCCTCTGACCTCCCATCTAAATCAATGGGAGGCAGAAAATGCATTTTTCGCTGCGTTTTTTGTCTGCTGTCCTCAATCGCCGCGAGCAAAAAACGCAGCAAAAAAACGCGGCAAGATAGTGTGGGCAGGGCAAAATCTGCCTCAAAATTCTTTAAGGAATTTTGAGGCAGATTTTTTTTTGCCTGCAAAATACTGTGTGAACAGGGCCATACATAAACAACACTTTGAGATAATTTACTCACTGTCAGAAGAGCTGCTCCCACTCCAGTCCTCTTCCGGCGATGTCTTCCAGGGGAGGTCTTCGGTCCAGACGTCCAGTCCTTCACCTCCAGCCAGGCTCCAGGTAAGTTTTGTCCATGTGGGTCCGCGGCTGCGCGCGCTTCGTTCGCGGGTGCGCGGGCGGCCGTTCGCGGGTGCGCGGGCGGCCGGTCGCGGGTGCGCGGGCGGCCGGTCGCGGGTGCGCGGGCGGCCGGTCGCGAATGCGCGCGCGGGCGGTCTCCGGTGCGCGCGCGGGCGGTCTCCAGTGCGGGCGTTCGTGGATGCGCGCTCGCGAGTGCGCACACGCGGGAGTTTCATTGTGCGCGCGATCGGGTGCGCGCGCGCGGGCGGACGGTTTGACGGCCCCCCATGACGAGGGGAGGGGGCCCGCAGCAGCAGCAGCAGCTCACGACATTCTTTTGGTGAAAAAAACGGGCCCCATTGCAGGGGCCCGTTTTTTCCTACCAAAAGAATGTCGAGGCAGTTGCCGGGCCCCCCTTTCAATTAGGTTTGGCCGGGCCCCTCACACCACTACCCCTAATACCCCCCTGATGGCGGCCCTGAATGCGGCTGTCAATGGCGTCCGCCGAATTTAAGTGGTTGACAGAGGGAGGGGGCTCCCTCTGTACCCCCTGTCCCTCCCCGCGATGGATCGCGGGTGGCGATGGTTGCTATGGCAACCAGGAAGCCGTTGCTAGGCTTCCTGGTTGCCCAGGTACGGAAGCCTATTAGGTCCTGCCCGAGGCAGGACCAAATACGCTAACTGTCAGATGAAGAATGACAGTTACAATACACTGCACTACATAAGTAGTGCAGTGTATTGTACCGGGGATCAGAAGACCAGATCTTCAGGTCCCCAGGTAAGTGTAATAAAAAAAGTGAAAAAAGTAAAAAAAAATGTGAAATGGCGCCAACACAGAGCGATAAGCCGCCGGTTACTGACCACAGCAGCGCTATACACGCATCATTTTGTACCGATCCAGTCCCCAGCACGGCTCAGTGCCCGACGAAGGTCTGTCTGACCGAAACGTCGACGTCGCACATACAGCCTCTGGCATCCATAATAAAAATTGAAAACTACAGTTAGTCACACATAAAATAAGCCCTCCCGCAGCGATATCAGCTAAAAAATAAAAAAGTTATGGCTGTCAGAAAATGGCGACACTAAAACATGTTTTTTTTTAGAAAAGAGTATTTTTATTATGGAACGTAGTGAAACGTAAAAAAAACTATATAAATTTGGTGTCGCTGTAATCGTATTGACACGCAGAATAAAGTTAACATGTTGTTTATACTGCACGGTGAACACTGTAAAAAAATAAAAATAAAATGTAATAAATAGTAATAAAAAAAAAAATCGCATGTACCCCAAAATGGAACCAATAAAAATTACAGCACGTTCAACAGAAAACAAGCCCTCACACAGCTCCGTCAACGGAGAAATAACACGTTATGACTCTCAAAACGCAATGATGCAAAATGATGCTAAATGACGGCCCAGACTAATTTTTTAGGTCCAGTAGAATTTCACTAAATACCCCACATCGTCATTTGCTGGACCCCACAGGTGGACCCTGTACATGCAGCAGAGATGAGGACACTTTAGGGCCATGTGCTGCTTATAGGGCTAGTGAAGAAGTCAAAGATTAGGCAATACTGGAGCGCAGATATTTTGTATAATACCCAATAACCCCGACCTGTGCATAAAGGAATGGTTCACAGCGTACCACACCAATCCATGGATTATCCATTCACCCCATTATTACATCATCCTATTATGCCCAGCTTACATATACCCTGATGTACTCTGCCCAGCTTACATATGCCCCCACATTATAAGCTGAAATACCACCTGGCAGTGTACCCAAACGGCAATTTATGACCACATATGGGGTATTACTGTATTCTGGAGAACTTGCTTAACAATTTATGGGATGTGTGTCTGTGGTGGTACAAGCTGGGCACAACATATTGGGCACCGAAATGGCATATCTGTGGAAAACTGCAATTTTCAATCTTCAACATCTATTGTGTACTCATTTTTACAAAACACTTGTGGGGTCAAAATGCTGACTACACCCCTAGATAAATTCTTTGAGGGATCTAGTTTCCAAAATGGGGTAATTTTTCGGGGGTACCACTGTACTGGTACAATAGCTCAATGCAACATGGTGTCAAAAAACGAACCTTGTAAAATCTCCACTCCAAATACTAAATAGTGCTCCTTCACTTTAGAGCCTTGCTGTGTGTCCTAATAGCAGTTTATGGCCACATGTGGGGTATTTCCCTACTCTGAAGAAGTTGCTTTACAAATGTTATGGTACTTTTTCCTCCTTTATTTGTTGAGAAAATGAAAAATTTTGAACTAATGCTACGTTTTATTGGAAAATAATGTAATTTTTAGTTTTCACTGCCCATTTCTAATAAAATCTATGAGACACCTGTGGGGTCAAAATGCTCACTACACCCCTAGATGAATTCCTCAATGGGTGTAGTTTGCCAAATGTCACTTTTGTGGAGTTTCCACTGTACTGGTACCTAAAGGGCTTTGCAAAAGCGACATGGTGCAGAAAAACCAATCCAGCAAAATCTGCTCTCCAAAAGCCAAATGCGTTCCTTCCCTTCTGAGCCCTGATGTGTATTCATAAAGTACTTTATTGTCACGGGCACAGGGTATGTGGACCCACTAGGCCGCTCCGCCGTAGCGGGGAGGCAGCTGACCAGGTCACAGTCTAAGCAGACGTAAATGGCAGACAGTATGCTTGGGTACCTGAAATAGTCCGGGCGGTGGCTGTGGCTTCAGCACGGATGGAGGCAGGTGCGGCAAGTGGCGCCAGACGTGGCGGGCAGTATCCGATGACACTTGATGTGGCAGATGCCACTTGACGTGGCAGATGGCACTTGACGTGGCAGAAGACACTTGACGTGGCAGATGGCACTTGACGTGGTAGAAGACACTTGACGTGGCAGATGGCACTTGACGTGGGAGATGGCACTTGACGTGGCAGAAGACACTTGATGTGGCAGATGACACTTGACGTGGCAGATGGCACTTGACGTGGCAGAAGACACTTGAACGCGGGTAGGCACAGGAACAACACGGAATACAGGAACGGTAACAGAGCACGGGTAACAGCTGGAACGGGAGACACTACGGAACCATTTGCGAGACAGACTGGGAAAGACTAACAACGCTCAGGCAAGGATTAGAAGGCCAGGGGCCTTCTTATAGACCAGGAAATCGTGGCAGTTGATGGTGATGACAATTTCCTAATTGCGCACGCTCGCCCTTTAAGGCCGGGCGCGAGCGTGCGCGCGCACCCTACGGGATCCAGCCGAACGGAGCGGAAGTGAGCGCTGGCATCTCCTATGAGGGAGATGGAGGCCAGCGCTCACAGATCCATGGCTGCGGGCGTCGGGAGGTGAGTAAACCCGACGGCCCGTGGCCATGGGCGCTACATTTATTACCACATATGGGGTATTTCCGTACTCTGGTGAAGTTGCTTTACAAATGTTGGGGTGATTTTCCTCATTTATTTGTTGAAAAAATTAAACATTCTGAGGTAAAGCTCCATCTTATTGGAAAATAATGTAATTTTTCATTTTCACTGCCCAATTCTAATGATATCTATGAAATACCTGTGTGGTCAAAATGCTCACTACACCCCTAGATTAATTCCTCTAGGGGTGTAGTTTCCCAAATGGAGTCACTTTTGTGGGGTTTCCTTTGTTTTTGCACCACAAGACCTCTTCTAACCTGACTGTAAAGGATCTGCCAGACACAACTTCTGCGTATACGCCCATAGGTAATCAGTCTGCACCTGAGTCTATGTCTCTGAGACTGACTCCATCTTCCACCACTCAGGATGGCAGGCTTAGGAGCGGGAGAGCCTATCGCAGCCTGGCCAGACGGAGCTTAATCACAAGCCCAATACCTAGTCTACCTTGGTCCCTGACACTACTATGGACCCCCTTGAGACCCTGGCCCAGCAAATGCAGGGTCTCTCCCTACAGGTCCTGGCCCTGGCTCAGAGGGTCAACCAGCCTGACACTACACTACCATGGTAGTGCCCCTCACCTCACCTCTTGAACCCCACCTCAAGTTGCCTCAGGGGACCGGAGGACTTTTCTCTCCTTTCGGGAGAGTTGTAGGCTCTACTTCCGCTTAAAGCCTCACTCCTCAGGTTCTGAGAGCCAGCGGGTGGGTATAGTTATGTCCCGGCTCCAGGAGGGGCCCCAAGGGTGGGCCTTCTCCTTGGCTCCTGACGCCCCTGAACTTTCCTCCGTTGATCGTTTCTTTTCTGCTCTCGGACTCATTTATGACGAGACTGACAGGACTGCCTTTGCCGAGAGTCAGCTGGTGACCTTACGTCAGGGTAAGAGACCTGTTGAGGAGTATTGTGCTGACTTTAGGAAGTGGTGCGTAGCTTCTCGGTGGAATGACCCTGCCTTAAGGTGCCAGTTTAGGTTGGGTCTGTCGAATGCCCTGAAAGACCTGCTAGTTAGCTATCCCTCTTCTGACTCCCTTGACCAGGTTATGGCTTTAGCGGTACGACTTGACCGATGTCTCAGGGAACGACAACTTGAACGTTTTTGTGTTTTCCCCTCTGACTCCCCCATGATGCCTCCCGAGGTCCCGTTGCTTCGCTCTTCCACGCAAGACTCGGAGGTTCCTATGCAACTCGGGGCCTCCGTGTCCCCCCAACAACGTAGAGATTTCCACAGGAAGAATGGTCTCTGCTTCTATTGTGGGGATGACAAGCATCAAGTGAACACCTGTCCTAGGCGCAAGAATAAGCAGCCGGAAAACTTCCGCGCCTAAGTGATCATCGGGGAGGTCACTTGGGCGCACAGGTATTTCCCGTAAATATGAAACGTAATAAAATCTTGCTTCCCTTTCAGGTCTCTTTTGGTGGTAGGTCTGCTACCGGCAGTGCCTTCGTGGATTCAGGGTCTTCTGCTAATATCATGTCCGTGGAATTTGCTATGTCTCTAGCTATGCCTTTGATTGATTTGCCTAAACCTGTCCCTGTAGTGGGTATCGACTCCACTCTTCTAGCTAATGGTTATTTTACACAGCATACCCCTGTTTTTGAACTCCTTGTTGGCTCCATGCATTTGGAGCAGTGCTCTGTACTGTTGATGCAGGGATTATCGTCCGATTTGGTTTTAGGCCTTCCCTGGTTGCAGTTGCATAATCCCACGTTTGACTGGAATACTGGGGAGCTTACCAAGTGGGGTAATGAATGCTTGACGTCATGTTTTTCTGTTAATTCTATTTCTCACCCTGAGGAGGTGAACACGCTACCTGAGTTTGTTCAGGACTTCGCCGATGTTTTCTCTAAGGAAGCCTCCGAAGTGTTACCTCCTCATAGAAAATACGATTGCGCTATCGAATTGGTACCAGGAGCTAAGCTCCCTAAGGGTAGGATATTTAATCTTTCTTGTCCCGAAGGTGAAGCCATGAGAGAGTATATGCAGGAATGCCTGGCCAAGGGTTACATTCGCCCCTCTACTTCTCCGGTAGTGGCTGGCTTCTTCTTCGTAGGGAAGAAGGATGGTGGTCTTAGGCCATGCATTGACTACCGTAACTTGAATAAGGTCACTGTAAGGAACCAGTATCCCCTTCCTTTGATTCCTAATCTCTTTAATCAGGTTCAGGGGGCCCAATGGTTCTCTAATTTTGATCTACGGGGGGCGTATAACCTTATCCGCATCAAAGAGGGGGATGAGTGGAAGACTGCGTTTAACACGCCCGAAGGTCATTTCGAATACCTCGTCATGCACTTTGGGTTGTGTAATGCCCCTGCGGTCTTCCAGAATTTCATAAATTAGATTTTAAGAGATTACCTGCGGGTATTTCTTGTAGTGTACCTTGATGACATACTGGTGTTTTCCAAGGACTTGTCCTCCCACATTGAGCATGTCAGGAAGGTGCTCCAGGTCCTTCGGGAAAACAAACTGTTTGCGAAAACCGAAAATGTGTGTTTGGGGTACAGGAGATACCATTTTTGGGTCAAATCCTCACTCCTCATGAATTCCGCATGGACCCCGCCAAGGTCCAGGCTGTGGCGGAATGGGTCCAACCTGCCTCCCTAAAGGCGTTACAGTGTTTCTTGGGGTTCGCTAATTATTACAGGAGATTTATTGCTAACTTCTCGGTCATCGCTAAGCCTCTTACGGACCTCACTCGCAAAGGTGCTGATCTCCTCCACTGGCCTCCTGAGGCTGTCCAGGCTTTTGAGGTCCTTAAGAAGGGCTTTATCTCGGTCCCGGTGCTGGTTCAGCCCAACCAAATGGAGCCATTTATCGTGGAAGTTGACGCATCCGAGGTGGGAGTGGGGGCTGTCTTGTCCCAGGGTACCAGGTCCCTCACCCATCTCCGTCACTGTGCCTACTTCTCCAGGAAGTTTTCGCCCACTGAGAGTAACTATGATATTGGCAACCGCGAACTCTTAGCCATTAAGTGGGCATTTGAAGAGTGGCGCCACTTCCTGGAGGGAGCTAGGCACCAGGTAACGGTCCTTACTGACCACAAGAATCTGGTTTTCCTAGAATCTGCCCGGAGGCTAAACCCGAGACAAGCTCGATGGGCGTTATTGTTTACCAGATTCAACTTTTTGGTTACCTATAGGGCTGGGTCTAAAAATATTAAGGCCGATGCACTGTCGCGTAGCTTCATGGCCAGCCCTCCTTCGGAGGAATATCCTGCTTGTATTTTGCCTCCTGGTATAATCATTTCTTCTATTGATTCTGATTTAGTCTCTGAAATTGCGGCTGATCAAGGTTCAGCTCCCGGGAACCTTCCTGAGAACAAGCTGTTTGTTCCCCTGCAATTCTGGCTAAGGGTACTTAGGGAAAATCATGACTCCGCACTATCTGGTCATCCAGGCGTCCTGGGTACCAAACACCTCATTGCCAGAAACTATTGGTGGCCTGGGTTGCCTTAAGACGTTAAGGCCTACGTCGCCGCTTGTGAGGTTTGTGCTAGGTCCAAGACTCCCAGGTCCCGACCAGCGGGCTTACTACATTCTTTGCCCATTCCCCAGAGACCTTGGACCCATATCTCCATGGATTTTATCACCGATTTGCCTCCATCTCAAGGCACGTCGGTGGTGTGGGTTGTAGTAGACCGGTTCAGTAAAATGTGCCACTTTGTGCCCCTCAAGAAACTACCCAATGCCAAGACGTTAGCCACCTTGTTTGTGAAACACATCCTGCGTCTACATGGGGTCCCTGTCAATATTGTTTCGGACAGAGGGGTACAATTTGTTTCATTGTTTTGGAGAGCCTTCTGTAAAAAGTTGGAGATTGATCTGTCCTTCTCCTCTGCCTTCCATCCTGAAACTAATGGCCAAACTGAGAGGACTAACCAATCTCTAGAACAATATTTAAGGTGTTTTATCTCTGACTGTCAATACGATTGGGTCTCATTCATTCCCCTCGCCAAATTTTCCCTTAATAACCGGGTCATTAACTCGTCAGGGGTCTCCCCCTTTTTCTGTAATTTTGGGTTTAATCCACGGTTCTCCTCCATTTCACCGGGTAGTTCCAACAATCCCGAGGTAGAGGTCGTTCATCGGAAACTGTGCACAGTCTGGGCCCAGGTTCAGAAGAACCTAGAGGCGTCCCAGAGCGTACAAAAAACTCAGGCTGATAGAAGACGTTCTGCTTACCCCTTGTTTATGGTCGGGGATCTGGTGTGGTTATCGTCTAGGAACTTGCGCCTTAAGGTCCCGTCCAAGAAGTTTGCTCCCCGGTTTATTGGGCCGTATAAGGTCATTGAAGTCCTCAATCCTGTCTCCTTCCGACTGGAGTTGCCCCCATCTTTTCGAATACACGACGTGTTTCATGCCTCCCTCCTTAAACGCTGCTCCCCGTCCTTGGCTCCCTCGAGGAAACCTCCTGTTCCCATTCTCACCCCTGAGGGGGTGGAATTCGAGGTGGCCAAGATTGTGGACAGCAAGATGGTCCAAGGCTCCCTCCAGTACCTGGTCCATTGGAGAGGATACGGGCCTGAGGAGAGGACTTGGGTACCCGCCCGGGATGTTCACGCTGGGGTATTGGTCAGGAAGTTCCACCTTCGTTTCCCCAATAAACCAGGTCCATTTAGAAAGGGTCCGGTGGCCCCTCATAAAAGGGGGGGGGGGTACTGTAAAGGATCTGCCAGGCACAGCTTCTGTGTATACGCCCATAGGTAATCAGTCTGCACCTGAGTCTATGTCTGTGAGACTGACTCCATCTTCCACCACTCAGGATGGCAGGCTTAGGAGCGGGAGAGCCTATCGCAGCCTGGCCAGACGGAGCTAGCTCCCACCCTCTGTCTATTTATACCTGCCTTTCCTGTTCCTCCTTTGCTTGTGATTCTTCTCGTGTGGTTTCCTGGCCCAGCTACAGCTTCTAACTATTTGATCCTGCTCCATACTGACCCTGGCTTACTGACTACTCTCCTGCTCTGTGTTTGGTACCTCGTTCACTCCTGGTTTGACTCGGCTCGTTCACAACTCTTGTTGCTCACGGTGTTGCCGTGGGCAACTGCCCCATTTCCCTTAGCTTTGTGTACCCTTGTCTGTTTGTCTCGTGCACTTACTGAGCGTAGGGACCGCCGCCCAGTTGTACCCCGTCGCCTAGGGCGGGTCGTTGCAAGTAGGCAGGGACAGAGTGGTGGGTAGATTAGGACTCACTCGTCCGTTTCCCTACCCCCATCATTACACTGACATGGTGCCTGAAATATAATTTAAGAAAAGGAAGGCCGAAAAATCCACTAGGTGCTCCTTTGCTTCTGGGGCCTTTGTTTCAGGCCCGTAGCACACTAAGGCCACATGTGGGATATTTCTAAAAACTGCAGAATCAGGGCAATAAAGATTCAGTTGTGCTTATCTGGTAAAAACCTTCAGTATTACAGGAAAAATGGATTAAAATGGAATTTCTGCAAAAAAATGAAATTTGCAAATATCTCTTCCACTTTGCTTTAATTCCTGTGAAACGCATAAAGGGTTAAGAAACTTTCTAAATGCTGTTTTGAATACTTTCAGGGGTGCAGTTTTTAAAATGGGATGATTTGTGGGGGTTCCTAATATATAAGGCCCTCAAAGCTACTTCAGATCTGAACTGTTCCCTAAAAAATAGGCTTTTGAAATTTTCTTGAAAATGTGAGAAATTGCTGCTAAACTTATAAGCCTTGTAACGTCCTAAAAAGATAAAAGGATGTTCAAAAAATGATGCAAACATAAAGTAGATATATGGGAAATGTTAACTAGTCACTATTTTGTGTGGTATAACTATCTGTCTTACAAGTAGATAAATTTTAATTTAGAAAAATGCAAATTTTTGCAAATTTTCTCAAAATTTTGGTGTTTTTCCCAAAAAATATTAAATGTATCGACCAAATTTTTTCACTAACATAAAGTACAATATGTCACGAGAAAACAATGTCAGAATCACTTGGATATGTAAAAGCATTCCGGAGTTATTACCACATAAATTGACATATGTCAGATTTAAAAAATGAGGCTGTGTCATTTGGTCCAAAAGTGGCTGCGTCCTTAAGGGGTTAAGGTACAGGAGAGGAAAAAAAACACAGTAATATCACCATGTAGATATAATGCAGTGATGTCAAAGTTCACCCATAATGCAAAAAGTGATGCTACAGAATAGGGCTAATGCACACAGCCAGGGCCGGCCTTCGGATAGATGGCGCCCTGTGCAAAATGATCTTTCGGTGCACCACCAGCATTATTAAAAAAAATACCCCATAAAAAAAGTATAATGCCCCTTTAGTGCCCCATACAGTATAATAATAATATTTAATAATCTAATATATTACAACCCCTTCAAGGACACAGTATTTTGACCTCTAATTGTGCCCACAATATTATGCCCCCTGTAGTACCCCTACATAGTATAATGTCCGCTTAGTGGCCCCCACACAGTATAGTGCCCCCTGTAGATTTTGCCATACAGCCTCCCTGTAGACAGTGCCATAATCCCCCACCTCCTCCTTGTAGATCGTGCCATACAGCCCCCCACATCTGCCTTGTAGATCGTGCCATACAGCTCCCCCACATCCCACTTGTAGACAGTGCCATACAGTCCCCCACATCCCCCTTTTAGACTGTGCCCCCAAACAAAAACAAAAATTGCACTCGCCTAGGCCCCGTTCCCACGACGAACACTAAGCTGCTCCACAACGGGATCGGTGCGTAGACCGTCGTGATCTTGTAGCCTAGTACAGAGTTTCCCAACCTTTTCGGACTAGAGGCAGCACTGGAAAAATGAAATTTCCACAGGGCACCCCTACCAAACGCAGGTATTTTCTGTCCATCAGCCCACTACTCACAGTAAAATGACCATCAGCCCGCCACTCAGAGTAAAATGACCATCAGCCCCCCACTAATAATAAAATGACCATCAGCCCCCACTGACATTAAAATGACCATAAGCCCCCCACTCACTGTAAAATGACCATCAGCCCACCACTCACAGATTCCCCTGTAGATAGTGTCACACCGCCCCTTGTAGGTAGTGCCACAAAGCCCCTTGTAGGTAGTACCACACAGCCCCTTGTAGGTAGTGCCACACAGCCCCTTTGTAGATAGTGCCACACAGCTCCCTTGTAGATAGCGCTACAAAGCCCGGTGCGGCAACCCTCATGCCCGGTGTCGCCGCTAGCAGCTGCTATGGCTGCTACAGCGGTAGCGACACTACTGAGTGAAGAAGCATCCGTGCGGAAATGCAACTGCTGAGTCGCCGGGCCCGGGTGCTTCTGAAACAAGCAGTGGAAGGGAGTCAGCGCAGCGCCCCCTTCCACCTGCTGGAGTGAGGCGCCCTGTGCAAAGGGACAGGTCGCACACCCCTAAGGCCGGCCCTGCACACAGCAAGGATGCAACAAGTATTTGACATGCCTCCGTTTCCATAATTGATAGTTTTTGAGTCTAGTGGGCGGTCCTAATCACTGATTGACAGTTATCTCTGTATTTACACTCATAAAGGAAAGGCTGTTTGTCGCCGAGTAGGGCCACCCACTGGACTCCAAAGCTTAGTATAAGCAGATCTTTAGATGAATAAATTACAAGTTATACTAAATCTTTTGCTACAACAATATGTATCAATTTGCTCACCTACTCCTGCTCCATACCATGCTCTCTTCAGACTACATTGTATTTTCAAGGTGACAGGTTCGCTTTCAGGGCTATGTACTCCTTTGAAAACATTTTTATTTTTTTTTTAAATAAAAATGTTTAACTGTGTTTTGGTGCAACTTTCTAAGTAACTTTTATTAAAAATTATTTTTACTTTTTGAGATACAGCTGCTTTGTTTTCTGTATATAGTGCAGCTGTATCTTGTGCTGAGACCTGAATCAGTCAGGTCAGCGGGACAGACTGGTTCAGTGTCAGCGGGTCCTGCATGTCTCTGAGCTGTTATCCATTACATCTAAGTGCATAACTTAGATGTGATGGATAACAGGTGGATCCTGCGTGTCAGAGGACCCGATTTTACTGAATAAGGTCTTAGCGCACAATACAGCTGCTCTGTATACAGAATACAAAGTAGCTGTATCTCAAAAAGTAAAAATTATTTTTTAAAAAAAAGTAATTAGAAAGTTACACCAAACACACTGATACACATTTTACAAACACAAATGAGCAACACTCATTGTCCAGAATCCACCATGTGAATGGGTGCAAGCGGGTAATACTGATCCACGGATTATAAGTATAAGGGCGGATTTACACGAGCGTGTGAGTTTTTTGCTCACGCAAAAAACGCAGCGTTTTGCATGCGCAAAAGGCACTTAACAGCTCCGTGTGTCATCACATACGATGTGCGGCTGCGTGATTTTCGTGCAGCCACTATCATTATGACACTCCGTTTGGATGTTTGTAAACAGAAAAGCATGTACTTTTACATACTTTTGACTGCTGTTGCGCGAATCACGCGCGTCCCACGGTAGTGCTTCCGTGTGGTGCGCATGAATTTCACGCACCCATTGACTTCAATGGGTGAGTGATGCGCGAAAAACGCAGAAATATAGGACCTGTTGTGAGTTTTACGCAGCGGACTCACGCTGCGCAAAATTCACTGACAGTCTGCACTGCCCCATAGACTAATATAGGTCTGTGCGACACGCGCGAAAATCACGCGAGTTGCACGGACGTTTATCACGTTTGTGTAAATCCGCCCTAAAGAGAAGAAATCCCACAGCACACCAGAGTAATCCAAAAGAGTGGTTTATTCAGCCAACACAACCGCAACGTTTCTGTCCTGCTATGGGACCTTTTTAAAAAGCATTGTAAAACTCATCTGTGTTTTCTAAAGGAAAAACAAATGATTTTACATCAGCTGTGAATCAGTATTGTGTCAGAATAAGTTTAGTTTGTCCGTTTGTAACGTTCGTGTAGCAGAAGGAACCATCAGTTTTTCATGTCTGTAAAAAAAAACTTCCTGCTTTGTTTTCAGCGTCTCCTGTGAAAAAACGGGCTGCACTTGGATGGCGTACATGTGCTTTCCATTTTTTTTCTGTGTCTAAGTATTGCATGCTGCGATTTTCTCTGTACGGACCAACAGTCTTTGTGGAAAATCGGACATGTGAATAAGCCCATTGACTTTAATGTGTCAGTATTCAGTCGTGTTCTGTCTATTTTACACTTGGACACCAGAAGGACGTGAACCGCGTTTGTCGGAATAGTCCCTTAAGGCCCTCTTCAGAATGTAGGCTCAAAAAAACCTGACTGCATTTTAATAATATTTTGTCTCTGAATGAAAAAGAGTATAAAACCAAATAATTTGATTATGTGGAGAACTGAGTTTTCCCAAAACATCTAAACAAATCCTATTTGTAATCAAGTGAATTCTGCGAACCCTTCAGGACTCGAAGTGTAGGGCTCCATGATCACTTTTGGTAGTTAATGATCATGATAAAAGATTTTACTATAACATTCTCATGACCAACGTTATCATGGAGCCCCATTCTCTGATCCGTTTATCTCGGGTAAATTTTTTACCACATAGTTGCACTAGATGGCGCTGTAGGAACAGCTATTGAGCTACATAATCTTTCTGACCCTTCTAATCACAGATTCCTTCAGATAAACCATTTTAAGCACACACCCAGATTTCACAAACCCTTCTCAGTCTTTGTGCCCCCCTCAGATTTTTTTGATCTTGTGAGGTCTTGCAGCAAGAAGCCCCCGCAATCAGCTATTATCTTGGAAGGAAATGTCATTATATCTATTGGCGTCCATTGATTTCAATAACCATCCTGCAGTCCTCCATTGACAACAGTCACTCTGGATATAGACTGGCCAGAGTTAGCACCACATACACTAATAGGACATAGAACCAAGCTGCACTTTATAGCTCTATACTCAGGGCTGAGCTTAGCATTTCAGTCTATGGTATATAGGATTTTATAGAAGACACTTTTTATAATTACGGTTAAAGTAATTTGCTATGTTGCGATTCCATGACACATCTGGCTGCATTGTTTATATGTGTCTATATGTAGACACCCCTCAGTGGCGCTGGTGGCAGCCTAAGCTTCTGCACAGTGTATGTTCCTTTATTGGCTATGACTTGTTACTATCTCTTTTACACTATGTTCCTATTTGCTCTATGATAAACATTATCACAGCAGAGAAGTCCAACCTATGCATGCTTTGTGTCTATTTGATTTCCTGCTCGGCTGCCATTGGTTGCGCTGGGAGGTGGGGCACATGGTCTCATTCCCAAGGAGGAGCTACAAAACTTCTGTAACTCTTAACCCTTTACTACAATAATGCTGCAATCTTTCTGGAACATAGAATCTACTTTTAGTATCACCATACGGCTTATGTCCTGTATTGATTTTTGCCTGACTCAATACTGAGAAAATAAGAAACATGCAAGAGGTCAGCAGAATGGATGATAATGAGTTAGCATTGCTATCGGGCAATATTCAGCTGATGAATTATCCAATTCAGGGCAGAACACAGATAATGCACGGGATAACAGTATTGAGAAATAACAGTCGTGAGCTTCCACATGCAGCAATTCTGGGAAATAAGTAAGAGGTTGTACATTTGCAAGCAGTGCAATAGGAAATTCAGGTAACAAAAAAATGTGAAAATATATTCGGTTTAGTGAGAGGCTTTCAATATTTTTGTTAATAAAGCAGGTCACTATAAAGCAAGACCCTGTAATATCTGAGACTGAGCCTGTTATGAAAGCCGTATGTAGATATGCACCTTGGAAAGCAGAGTCTGCAACCTGCAGTTCTCCGGCTCCAGCTGCGGTGAAATTACAACTCAAGCTCTGGAATCCTGTGGCTGGCTGTCAGAGCATGCTAGGAGTTGTAGTACCACCACAGTTAAAGAACCACAACTTACTGACCACTGTTTTCCAAAATGCTGGAGAGACACAAGTTGCTGACCACTGTTTTCCCAAAATGCTGGAGAGCCACAAGTTACTGCCACTATTTTCTAAAATGCTGGAGAGCCACAAGTTACTGCCACTGTTTTCCCAAAATGCTGGAGAGCCACAGGTTGCTGACCACTGTTTTCCCAAAATTCTGGAGAGCCACAGGTTGCTGACCACTGTTTTCCCAAAATTCTGGAGAGCCACAGGTTGCTGACCACTGTTTTCCAAAATACTGGAGAGCCACAAGTTGCTGACCACTATTTTCTAAAATGCTGGAGAGCCACAGGTTACTGCCACTGTTTTTCAAAATGCTGGAGAGCCACAGGTTGCTGATCACTGTTTTTCAAAATGCTGGAGAGCCACAGATTGCTGATCACTGTTTTCTAAAATGCTGGAGAGCCACAGATTGCTGATCACTGTTTTCTAAAATGCTGGAGAGCCACAGTTTGCTGATCACTGTTTTTCAAAATGCTGGAGAGCCACAGTTTGCTGATCACTGGTTTCTAAAATGCTGGAGAGCCACAGGTTGCTGACCACTGTTGGAAAGGGCTTGAACCTGTTTAGGAAATAGTCTAAGTCTGTACAGTAATCACCACTGAAATATGGCTGTGAAAGACCAAAGGCAGTTATTCTTATAATCCTGAAATACCAAGTGTTGCGGTGCAGCAATGACGACATTGGCTACATCCAGAGACAAAAGACAAAATCCTAAAGACAAAAGACTGTTTTCATTCACTGGCAGCCATTAAAATGTAATTTTAACACAAAGTATAGTAGAAAAGTTGCAGAGCTCCTGTGTATCCAACTAGACCAAATCACCATTGTAGGTCACATTGTGTAGGAATAGATCTAGAACTCAATACATCACCACTATGGAAAAGAAAGCGGTCAAGAAACAGTCACCGTCCAGTTGACTATCAAGTATCAGATACTTTAAGGGGGCAAATTGTCAATGGCTATACACCAGTATCATGGCGTAAAACAGTAGCAAATTATGGCGCATGTCATATTTGCGTAATCATTTTTTACTTTTTGCAGTTTTAGACAGTTTCTGCCACTTTAAAAAAAATTAGGTTGGGCTTAGCGTAAGGGGCAGGGTCACCCGTGGCCTCACAAATTTACTATAATTTACGCCATAAACTGGCATAAATGATAGTGGAAATTTACACGTGCTCATAGCTGGTGTAGATTTGCCTTTCTGGCGCACGGACAGATTTTACTCAAGCACTCTTTATATTAAGATTGGCCTATAAAATGCCAGTCTTAATAAACTTTCACCCCTATGCTTTTTTGTAGTTTCTAAGGAGGAGAGCAAACAATGAGCTATTCTCCATTGATTACTGATAGTTCTTTTCTGGAATATGAACAGCAGAGAGATTTCTGATTGACTGTACAACAAACACATATCTGGATGCTGATCATATGCAGAAATGTAATCAGGGTGCAGCAAGTTTCAGCCTGCCAAATGCTTATTAAGGTGCCAAAACCCTCTCAAATAGTCATATGCACAAAAACTTCTGGCAGCATAGACTTATTAAGAAATGATTGAGTTTACGCTCATGTACATTTCAGCCCTAGTAATGCAATTAATAGTCTGAGAAGGTTTGGGCTCTTTGATTAGCATATCAGCATCAATCAATTACATAGTTGCATAAACCTTGGTCTTCAACAAAATGATTGTTAAAGAGGTTGTACGAGACTTTAAAAGTATACCTGATATAGATTAATTTTGTAATTTACTTACTCCTTAAATTTAGTTGTTTTATTCTGTGTGAAGTTACTGCCACTAGGTGTATCCATTTCTGTAATCCGCTGTCCACCTCCTGTTATCAAGCAAAATCCATCCTTAGTTACAGACCAGAGGAGGTGGACTGCAGAAAGTGGTGGTGTCTCTCTTCACAGCCTGCCTATACAAGTCTATAGAGAGGGAAGAGGGAGCAGGAGCAGCAAGAGTAGGCACAGAAGCTGGCCATAGAAGTATATGAAGAGGGGAGGGGCAGCAGGAGGAGGGAGCAGAATGAGAGACACACACAGACACTCCAGTTCTGGATTCTCGGATACACTGTTCCTTAATGCTGTGTGATTTCCTCCATGCTGCTGCAGCTTTTATATATATATATATATATATATATATATATATATATATATATATATATATATATATCTCTGATAGTTATAGATGGGAGAGCAGGATTCTCCTCTTTTCTGTGTGCAGTGTATAGAGTCTTCGACAAAAACTCCTACGAGAGTTGAAACCTTGCATGTGTTTCTTGTAAGCTGTATTAATAAACACTTGATTTTTTGCCACATGGATGTTGTCACAAATTTACTTATGATGGATATAGTGGTCGGAAATTTAGGATTTTTCGGGCATAATTTTTTGCATCCTCTTAATTTTGATGAAAACCTATTGAGGAATAACACAACCTTTTTTCGAAAAAGTTAAGAACAATTTTTATTTTGAAACATAATAAAAAGTACAAAATAGTACAAAGGGATAAAAATGAGAATACAACTTTCAGAAATAGTGGGAGAAGAAAACAAGCCCGGTAGGTGGGCTCAGTAGGGACGCAGTGTGATACATGATGTCAAATAGTGCAATTTGTTAAAACGTCCCAAAAGCGGTAAACCATAATAAGTACATTAAATGATAATAGTATATCAGGTTTGCAACAATTAGTCAATGATACATAATACAGTCACATAACAAAAACATGTATAGTTACCCCTGAATGGAAAATACATACATGGAGTGCACTAGACAATAATAACGCCAAAGATGGTCCACACCCACGAGCACCACCGCGCACCCGATGCACTTTCACCGAGGCTTTGTCAAGGGATTTTCCCAAGCGAGTGCTGCAGGCAACCAAAACCACATGCCGTACATCGACATGACCACAACAGTCAATCACTGGCCTCAGCAGTGATGCTAGTATGTACGGCACATGAACGCCGAAGGGAGTGATTTGCTGCAGCGGTCACCTGAATGTATGGAACATCAATGTTTTAGTAGCAGGAAATTTAACAGTTAAGTAGTGTTTGGATTTAATTTTATTTCATACCCTGCAGACAGTTTAATTTCCTACAGTCTCGACAGTTTCCTTGCTGCCAGCATTAATACATGCTGTGCAACATACACTATAAGGACAAAAGTATTGGGACACCTAGACATTACACCTACTGTACAGGAGCTTTTTTGACATCCCATTTTAAATCCATAGGCATTAACATAGAGTTGGTTCCCCCTTGCAGCTAAAACAGCTTCCACTTTTCTGGGAAGGCTTTCTATGAAATTTTGGAGTGAGTCTGTAGGAAGTTTTGCACAGAAGAGCATATGTGAGGTCAGACACTGATGTTGGACGAGAGAGCCTGGCTTGCAATCTCTGTCCTAAGTTCATCCCAAAGGCCAGTCAAGTTCTACCACACCAAACTCACCTAACCATGTCTTTATGGACCTTGCTTTGTGCACTGGGGCACAGTCATGTTGGAACAAAAAAGGGCCTTCCCCAAACTGTTCACACAAAGTTGGAAGCATACAATTGTCAAAAATATCTTGGTATGCTAAAGCATTAAGAATTCCCTTCACTGAAACTAAGGGGCCTAGGACATGGAAACTCACGGCATGAAGCTCCTAGGGCACAGTTTTTGTGCTGATGTTAATGCCAGAGCGATCTTGCTCTGTAACTTTACGTGGTCTGCCACTTCGTGGCTGAGTTGGTCCCTAAATGCTTCGACTTTGCAATAATACCATTCACAGTTGATCGTGGAGTATCTAGGAGGGAAGAAATTTCACAAATGGACTTGTTGCAACGTTGGCTTCCTATTACAGTACCACACTTGAATTCAGTGAGCTAATGTCCACACAGCTAATTTTTAGGCGTATTTCAGGGCGTAAAACGCTCTAAATACGCTCTAAAATACACTTAAAATACATCTGCAAAAAGCTTTGAGTAGATCTTTATAGGAAATACACTGCATAGTTCATATGAAGCATATTTTTACACTACTGAATTAAAAATATTACTCGTAAAAAAAGAAGTGACATGTCACATCTTGAAACGTTTTACAAGCTGATTTTCAATTGACACACCAAAAAAGCTTTAAATATATGCCTCAAAGTATGCTTCACAAACTACTCCAAATTCACTTAAAGAGGCTTGCAAAAATCAAAAATGCTTTAAAAATCCTTCAAAAACACCTGAATATAGAGGCTGTTTTCTTTTTAAATTTGCCTCGTATTTTTCTTTCATATATATACCATGTGAACATACCCTTAGGGCCAGTTAACACTTAATTTTTTTACGCTGGTTTTGACTCGGAAACCACGTTGGAATCAGCGCCAAAAAACGTCCGAAACCGAATCCCATTGATTTCAATGGGTGGTGGAGGCGTTCTTTTCCGCAGTAGCTTTTAGCGGCTACACCTCTGACCTCCCATTGAAATCAATGAGAGGCAAAGAAGGCGTTTTTCGCCCTTGATGTAAATGTTTGCGGACGAAAAATGCCTTGAAAAACGCAGCGAAAATCGCGGCAAGAAATTGCAGGCAGGTCAAAATCTGCCTCAAAATTCCTTCAAGAATTTTGAGGCAGATTTTTCTGCCTGCAAAAAAACTCTGTGTGAACAGGGCCATAGAACGATCCATTCTTTCACACATGTTTGTAAAGGCAGACTGCATCCCTAGGTGCTGGATTTTATATACCTGTGGCAATGGGACTGAATGAAACACCTGAATTCAATGATTAAGAGGTGTGTCCAAATACTTTTAAGCATATACTGTATCTGCTATTAATGTTGTCATGCCGTCTCAACAATAGAGTAACATCGGTACATGGTTTGATCCAGGGGAGTAATTAGGAAAGAGGTAATTCGCTGGTAGAAGTTAGCGAATCCCAAAAAAAACGCTGTATGGACCGAGGGCCCTGAGGACGTGGCCATTCCAGGACAGGCTTTACTTTCTCAGGATCCATCTTGAGGCCTTGATCCAAGTTGATATAGCCCATGAAGGGCAGGGATTTTTTTTTCTTCAAAAGTGCACTTCTCCAGCTTGGCATACAGACGATTCTCGCTTAATCGCAATAGAATTGGATGGACATGCCTCCGATGTGTTGTCGGATCTGGGGAGAAGATAAAAATATCATCAAGAGATACCACAACACAAACATAGAAGAGATCTCAGAAGATATCATTCACAAATTTTTGGAAGACCGCGGGAGCGTTACACAGACTGAAGGGCATGACCAGGTATTCGTAGTGCCCATCTCGAGTGTTGAATGCCATCTTCCACTCTTCACCTCGACGGATTCGGATCGAGTTGTAAGCCCCACGCAAGTCTAGTTTAGAAAAAAATCCTGGCTCCTCGTATACGGTCAAATAATTTGGATATCAGTGGCAATGGGTATTTATTCTTGATCGTGATCTGGTTGAGACCACAGTAGTCAATGGAGGGTCGAAGAGATATGTCTGTATTTTTAACGAAGAAGAAGCCGGCTCTGGCCGGGGAGGAGGATTTCCATTTGAAGCCCCTCTGCAGATTCTCCTTGACATAGGCTGACATGGACTGAGTCTCTGGTAAGGAGAGAGGATATACCTGTCCACGGGAAGGTAAAGCATCTGGGACCAGTTCAATCGGACAGTCGTAAGACCGGTGTGGGGGAAGCATCTCATCCTCCTTCTTGCTGAAGACATCCACAAACTGAGCAAAATGAGGAGGTAGAGAAGGCTGGGCAGGAAGGATCTGTAACAGGCAGCGGTGGAGACATTTGGAGCTCCATTGGAGAACTTCTCCTGAATTCCAGTCCAGGACTGGAGCATGTAACCGGAGCCAAGGCAGACCCAGCAGAACAGTTTTGATGGCTTTAGGCAAGACAAGAAATGTAATCAGTTCACTATGAAGGGCTCCAACTTGGAGTTTCAGTGGCTTGGTCTCAGACACTATCGGATCGGGCAGAGGAAGTCCATTCATGAGGCAACAGCCAGAAACGTCTCCAGAGGGACTGTGGGCAACTGGAGATGATCCGCTAGGTCTTGTCGGATAAAGTTTGCCGCGGACCCTGAATCCAGGTAGGCAGAGACCCAGTGCGCCTTCTCGCCGGACAATATGGTCACGGGAATGGACAGTTTGGAAGAGAATTGTTTTATTTAGCGCCATTCCACCTAGGGTTGTCTCTCCAACCAATCCTAGGCACTGGAGTTATTTGGCTTCTGGGGTCACAAACACACAAAATGGCCTCCGAGGCCACAATACAGACAAAGTCCCGAAGTGCGTCTGCGTTGTCTCTCCTGGACTGACCGTTTAAGCTGGTCCACTTGCATAGGCTCCTCTGGTGGAGCAACTGATGAGGGCAGCAGGGGTTGCTAGAAAGCTGGAGCCAGCCTAGGGAATCTTCTTTCCCGGCGAACCCCTTGGGACCGTTCCCAGATGCCCATGTCAATCCGGGTGGCCAGAAGAATGAGATCATCCAGGGTAGATTACAGATCTCTAGCGGCAAGCTCGTCTTTAATCTCAGAAGAAGGTCCCTGCCAGAATATAGCCACCAAGGCCTCATTGTTCCAGGCTAGTTCTGCAGCCAGGGTAGGGAACTGAATGGCGTACTCGCCCACGGATATGTCTCCCTGGCGAAGGCTCAGTAGAGATGCAGCTGCTGAAGAGACTCTCCCAGGTTCCTCAAATACTGTACGTAAAGAAACACTGTAAGTCACAAGTCTCTGGTCCCTGATGTTCTCAAATGCGGTTCGCCCGTGCCAGGGCCTTGCCAGTAAGGAGAGACATTATGAAGGCAATCCTTGCGTCATCAGAAGGAAAGGCCTTTGCATGCAGTCTGAAGTGTATCTGGGATTGGTTCAGAAATCCCCTGCAGGTCCTTGCGTTTCCAACATTTCGGCACTGGTACTGACAGGAGGTGTAGCAGGAGGAACAGCAGGAGCAAAAGGAGCAATAGTAGCAGGTGCCGTGAAGACTGTAGCTTGCGAATTCAGCCGATGTACAATGGCGTTTACCGCCCGGAGGAGTGGGTCCTGTCATAATCATAGGTCTCGCATGTCTGCCTGCATGACTTGTGACGTCATCATGGCCTTGGGTTGACCAGCGGGGTCCATGGCCTGAGCGTACTGTCACGATTTGTGGGTATGTGACCCATTAGGCCACACCGCCGAAGTGGAGTAGCAGCTGGCCAAACAACAGTCAATACAAAGTCTTAACACAACAGTACTGGGGGTCACGATCCACTCACCAATGTCCCGGTTCCAACTGTATCTGCATCCTCTGGACGCAGATACAGTTGAATCCAATGCTGGAGCAAGAAGCTGACGGCTCTTTGCTCCAGCATTCACTTTGTTGTGAGTGGCTCGGAGCAAACAGGTGCGATGTAGAGACGTCATGCACAGACTAGATGAGCCGGAGGATCTCCTCCACTCATCGTGTGAATAGGGATAGTTTAGAATTTTTTTATTATTTTTTATTAGGCAGTATGGGGACATTATACTGTGTGTGGGGGCCGCTATGGGGCAATATACTGGGAATGGGGGCGCTATAGGGCAATATACTGAATGATGGCAGATCTGGGGGCAGCTATATGGCCATTCTACTGTGTAGGGGCTGCTATGAGAGCATTATTCTGTGTGGAGGCAGCTATGGGGGCATTATTCTGTGGGGGGACAGCTATGGGCATTATTCTGTGCGGGGCAGCTATTGGGGCATTATACTGTGTGGGGGCAGCTATAGGACTCTATCCTGCAGCTATAGGGGCATTATACTGTGTGGGGGAAGCTATAGAGGTATTATACTGTATGGGAGCCACTAATGAGTCATTATACTGTGTGGAGGCTGACTGGGTTGGGGCCCACTCAAATGTGTTTCGCCCCCCCCTGTGCTAATCCCCTCACTATGCCTCTGATGGCCACTGATGGACGAGTCGGGTCGCATGACCCACCATCAGAGGCGATAGTCGGCATCAGCGATGCACAGCAGCAGCAGGATACCTTGAACTCCCCATCCCCGGCCCGCACAATTATCGCTGTTTTCGATGTTGCAGGGAGTTATTTATCGAATGGAGCTATGTAAGTACAAGCAACTAACTAGGAATTATGTTGACATTCATCAGCCGAAATGGAGCTAAGTACGGTAGTGGGGGGTCCCAAACAAAAGTCTTGGCCGACAGTTTGGGAACCACAGTTTTAGAATATATGCATGACATTGTATCAGGTTCACACAGATGTTTTCAAGATATTTACCATGATGGATATAATAAAAATAATATCTCTTGGCAGCTTGTGCAAGAACCTAATACAGAAGAGGCTTTCATTGCTGCATTGAAAACCTATCTGGGCGTGTTAATGTCAAATTTATACAAGATCCTTGAGGCACTCACTGAATTCTAAGAGAAAAAAAACTGAAAACCTAAAACAACATTGCAGCCAGCCCGACACACTCTTGTAACAGCTTTGAACTTGGCCCTATTACCATACTCTGTACTGAGAATACTTAACACACAACTAGCAGCTGAGAACATATCCTCATGAAAATTAGGTTCCAAGATCAAAAGCTTCCTGACCTGACCAATATAGTGGCAGAAATGAAGCCGTGCACAATTATCAGTCTGCAGTTGTGGGAATATGCAAGACATTAATATGTATTCCTTACATCAAAGTTGCCTTTTGACGATTCCCAACATGTTTTTAAAAAAAATTCTGGTTCAATTTCCAACTTGCATAATTAACAGTGTCTTCTGATTACCCAGACTAAACAGCCAAAAATGAACAGTACTCTTTACTTAGTCACAATATTTTACCAGTACATTTACTGACAGTCACATTGTATAATTAACAAGGTTTATCTTTGCAGAATATATGTTTACCTTTTCCACTTTGAGTGTATTCTGCATTCTGTGGTGGTTTGTGTTGCTTAGCAACCAGTTGACTTCCTGCCTGGGTGACCACCAGTGCAGTGAATAAAGTCACGACAGGAAGTTATATATGCTATACCAGGGCTTAAAAATGATTCTGTACTGGGGCCTCACTGGCCAGAACAAGATGATGCATAGGCCTCGCCATTGGTCGTAGTCCATTGCATAATTTTACAAAAATTACCTTATTTTTTCTTTTACTTTGTCTCTTGATCCTAGTAGGACATTAAAATAAGTACAAAAAAAAATAAATCAGTTATGTTGCCAAACCAGAGATTGGGGAAACCATGTGAACAGCGTTATTACAAAGTCATGTGAGATACACACAATGGATCATCTTAGAGTCCCAGGCAGTATGTTGTTGGTGGATACAACCAAAATTCACAGAATATATTATATCTCTGAAAGGCGCCATCAGGGCAGTACAGCTGGTACTCCCATCAATGACCCTGCTATACAATTAATAAAAAGGGGGACCGCCACCGGACCCAAACTCCTGCAGCTTGTTACTTCCTTACTGGTGCCTGTGAATTTTAAGGCCCCAAACGTGGCCATTTCTGAACTTTTAATAGCCCTGCTAATCTCTCTGCCGCACTACTTCTACTGTTGATGGATACAGATTTTAAGGGGATTTGTGCCATTTCTGCCTTGAGTGCCCAAATTTGTACCCCTGCACCCTCTCTCTCACTGGGTTCCCTGCACATTTTAACTGTGTGCCACTGTGGTCTGTACTTTACTTTTTGTGGTTGTACTGGCTGTGCAAGGAATTAACAAATATATGGTACAGACATTAAGAACGGCATTAAGATAAGTGGAAGGGGACCCTGACCAATCTTGCCATGTGGGGCCCAGAAATGAGGGAAGCTGTCGTCTTGTGATGACTGCATTTTCTGGCACATGCTGTGATCAATATTAAATATCATCCCTCCTGATCTATGAATATGAATAGTGAAAGAAATAAAGGATGAGAAATATACAGAACATCATGTGGATATTGATAACATAAATGTAATTCACGGCTCATGTCGCTGTCCTGTTGTTCTTGAAGTGGGACCGGCTCTATAAGATATTTACCGGAATAAGCTACAATTAGAGAGTGGCACGTAGTATAATGTATGAAATGATGTTTGTTGATGCAAGCAAGCAGATGGTTACAGTGCCCTAAGTAAATGTATTCCTGACTGTTGCTTGTCTGTCTTATTAACAGTGGTCACT